>NC_135616.1:30315606-30618636 GCF_053574225.1 Canis aureus
TCCTTAAAATAGGCCTGCAGGAGTGATGTTTGAAGATTCTCACCAGCACATTCCTTTTCCTAACTTATTACGGTGTTTATTTAAACTGTTGGAGCTGCTTGCCTTACCTTCCTTGCTAGTCAGTAATTTCTTTGGGTAATATTGTAATATCCAGCACCTAGTACAGTACCTTTCTGACAGAACAGGCTTGATAAACACTGAGGGAACTAAATTTAATAAATTGAGAGAGCCACTCATTTGGGTTTCTAATACAAAATGGCCTTGGCTATTCTGTTTTAAAATATTTAGCAGTTCAGTTAAAAACGCCCCTGTGAATCTTTTATGACATCATTTATCTTTCTATTTCTTTTCAGCTTTAAATTGTCCTGCCAGATTTATTTGCTGTGGTATTAGGTTTCTGTGTCTGCCCAGTCCTAGTCCGGCTCTTCTAATGCAATTCAGCCTTTTTACTGCAAGACTCAGACTCGAATATTAAATCAACATTTGCCATTAAGACTCCACATTTGTCTATGGGATGATGATTGGATTCATCTTTTGGAAAGGAATCTATATAAATACATCTTCTCTAATAATTTCCAAAGATAATCCACCCCACTTCATGATTCTTAAAAATGTAGACTCCAGGACTGAGAGTTGCTTTCCTCTGGGCTACCCTAACATCTACTGTCATTTCATTACCTTCACCTTGTGAGTTTCTGATGTTTGCTGTCAAAAAAAAAAAAAAAAAAAGTTTTAGAGCAATGCTGCATGGTGTACCATTTTTATTAAAAGCAGAATCTGATCAACAACATTCCAATTATGAAGGTAAAAGAGGAAAAGATAATTAGACTTTGAATTAAATCACATCTGGACAGGCCTGGAGTTGAGGGCACTAATAATATATTACATATGTATTTGTGCAGAGCATGCCAGAAGTGAATTCCACATCATTAACAAAGTTCTCTATCGATCACTCACAATCTGGCAGCTGGAATCAGCAAGGTGCAGAATCAAGTCTTCCTCGCTACTGAATATGTATCATCATGGCCCATGCAAGTCCCTTCTCTGCCTACGGGGCCTGCCAGCCTCACAGCTGCTGGGAAAACAGAATGGAGGTTTGCATTAAGGCTCTTCAAGTCATTTTTCTCCCAGACGGAGATCTTGCATTTTAAACACTCCTGCACACAGAGCTTGAAACTCCTTCCTGGAGTCAGTTGTCTTGGCTCACTACAGAGAACAGAGAGAAATATGTCACCCCTGAAAACAGCCACAACCAGTCTTCAGGAAGTCATGGGCTGAATGAGGCATGTGCAGAAGCTACCAGCTTTCTCTGCTAATGGTGAGGGGAAATGTCTGGAATGCTCAGCTAGTGACCCAGTAGGGTCAGAGGGAGTGGGAATATAGCATGGGCCAGTTTGGTGAATGAGCTTTTGCATTTTTTAAGGTACTCTCAAAATTCTTTGTGCCATGTTTTAAAATAAAATGTGTTTAGCCGTTCTTCACGTAACACAGGTTTTGATCCTCACAACAACAGTCGATAAGAGTCTGTGCAGGGGTTCAAATCAGGAGCTGGCCATGCTTTCCCATTAAATTCTAGCTTGACCGTCTACCGGCTCTGTGACCTGCAACAAGTTTTTTAACCTCTCAAGTTTCATTTTTCTTATCTGTAAAATGGGAGGACGAGAGCGTCAGCCGCCTCGGGTTCCTGTGAGAAATACATACGTAAATACACACATAGCACTGAGGGACAGGCCTGGCACAGAGTACGCCAACACAGCAAACATTATTGGAATTTAGGAGACCTAGGGTTACTCTCATCTGATCTCAGTGATGACTGAAGTTGGACTCTCATTTCCCCATGATCTTGTAGCTAAGTGGCAGAAACAGACATTGATGTCTGTGCACAAAACATTGTACCATAATTCCCTGAAGGGTTGGATGGTAAGCCTTTGCTGCAGCAGATGCAGAAACCTTTAACAGATTCTTTTGCAGAACTACAAGGAGTCAAGATCTATTAGCAAACATACTGTTCAGTCTTTGTTAGATATCTACCCTAAAACCCATTTGGATAATCAAAATTATTATCAAAGACTTATTGAGTATCTGCTATGTGCAAAGCCTTGATAAAGACTCTGAAGTGAGAAATTGAAGTGTTACAACATGGGTCCCATCCACCTGTCAACAGTTCTGCGTGTGAACAGATGTCCCTGACAACAGGTGCTAGATAGAGAGCACAGGGGTCCTTTGGGGAGGGGTCAGCCCTCCCGAAACCTGTGTCTTTTCCTGGATGCCATGGAACCAGAAATGCTGTACTTAATCTAATAGAGGACTGGACACCGCAAGGCCAGGACAGTGCTGAAGATGACGGACTTTGATCCATTATGGAAATAGGCATCCACAGGGCTTCCTAGGGGCCAGAAATTTTCCTAGAAAAAAAATATTCAAAGCAATTTACTTCCTTCTGTATATAACATATCGGTCGTGCTGTCAAAAATGGCAAATATTGCTGGCATTCCATGGGATAGACAAGTAATATGAGATTCAATTCCCTATACCGGACAATCCTGTTGTCTAATTAGAGAGCTGTATCACTTATGAGTTTAAAGACTCCAAGTATAATACAGAAAAATGCACCTAACAAATATCAATTTTTTATTTATTTGTTTATTTATTTATTTATTTATTTATTTATTTATTTATTTATTTTTAATATCAATTTTTTAAAAAGTACTATGTTAGCTAAGAAATAATGGAAACACATACGTCCCAAATCAATAGAAATTCTCCCCCACTTCAGAACTCCCCAGAGAGCAGGGGAATGTGGGAATAAAGGAGATCTTTTTTCAGGATGCAAGAGGTTCCTTAAGTGAACACATAACAAAACCAAAAGCGCGTAAGCTTAAGGACTCTCTCTGCTTCTCAATAGCCTCTTCTCTGCCCCATTTTCTGTGGTGCCAGGTCATTCCTTGTCACTTTAAGCCCAGCCTTTCACCATTAATTACCCCTCTAGGTTTTTATTTACTTTTCATGTTAAAGTTAGGAAGTCAGGGATTTCTTGTTCCTTTTTTGCAGTCCATGCTACAGACTACCAACACTGCACCACCTGCCTGAGGGATGGAACAAAGGGGGGGGGGAGGGTGGCAAGGAAAATAAAGGGGAGGAGAAAAGTGGTTAAAAACTTAATTTAATATACTACACTAAAGATGCTGAAAAATGCATTTAGTTCAGAACCTCCACCACTGAGTACTGTGAAGTAGCATTTAGCTCTAATAGGGTTTCTGCTTCATCAGCTACAATAATTATTTTCCTTAATTTGCCTTGGACATTCTGTATAATGATTTCCATGTTTGGGGGTAGGGGCTCTTTTTGTAAGCGAAAACAAAAAGCAAGTGTGTGATTTGCTTCACCTCCTGTGTCTGGCTTGCCTTCCTTTTCACAGGCCTAAAATGTGTCTTCTCCCTCTCTCTGTCATCGGCGTGAATGTCTTGACGTTAGAACCATCCATCTCCACCCTCCCATCCCTGTCCCCACCTGCAATCTAATTGGCAATTTGCCACCTCTACCCTTTTCTTTAAAACTAGATCAGCTTCCCTGCCACTTGCGAGAATATTCTGTCCCCTGCAAGAAACCCCAGAGAGGCTGATCTTGAAAATGTGCAAATGTATTATTTAAAAAATGGTATTGAGATCAAACTGCGATGTGTGTTTATATCTTTTTGATCTCTATTTTTGTCCTTTATTAACTATCCCCTTACCCTGTTTCTCCAAGTGTTAGCTACAGATTTTCAATCACACCCACAGGCAAAGCCAACCCGCAGGGAAGCTCTCAGCAGTGCCCTTCCAGAACCAGCCCAGCAGACGAAAGGCAGATGGAAAATTCCAGGGGTTCCGATCTGAACATTTAAATGATCATCTAGCGTAACACAAATCTACGAGATATGTATTTTTAGTTTCCTATGCAGAGCAATAGAATTGAGACAATGCAAAAGACCCTGGTGAGTATGTTGCACAGAAAATGCTTTGCAGGAACTACAGTCAGCAGAGGGTGAATTTGGAGAGATCCTGAGAGGGACTTAGGGCAGCAGAAATGCTATTTATAATCATTCCTTCTGCTGTTTGACATTGTATCATTGCAAATTGTACTCAACACCACTATTTTGTTCTGTTTCATATTTTAACTTTCCCCTGGGTACGGGAGTCCTAGTAAGACCCCCTGGTTTTGCAATCATTTGATAGATCCTTCCTAAATGACTCAGGGCCCAAAGAAAAATGGGTGGTGATGCCTGAGCCAGCTCTCCCACCTCCAAGGAAGCTTCTCTTTGCACTGCTTTGTATTCCAAAATATGCTTACGTATCACCTAGCAAATAAGACTACACTTGGGAATACATTCATTACTTCAATATTTAGATACCATTCAAGGACAAAACTTGAAAAATATTTTAATATAGCCGTCAGTAATCTCGATGCTAGACAACAGATGATTACATATACCATAATATATGATTTATGCTATTTAAAATTCTTCAAGGTGTACTTTCCGCATCCTAAGATGAATAAGAGAGAGTCAAATACACCAGAAGTCATTTAGATGTCTGCAGGCTCCCAGCAAAGTCCAGTCCTGAGTGACTATTCTCTGCCACACTAAGCAACCCATGACAAGTTAAAACAGATTTTCCCAGAGCCAAGACTCCTTGTCAGCAAGGAGTAAGAACAGCTTAACACATACAGAATATCAGAGGACATTTAAAACAGAGAAGATGTTACATATTAAATCCTATTTCCATTTTCACAATAAGAATACTCTGGCTTCCAAAATAAAGCCAGATCCTACTAATGGGGAATAACGGGAGGAATTTGAATCAGGCGCCAATTATAGAATATTTGAAGCTGTATTTGTTAGTAGCTTGTTTGTTCATAGTGTGGAATACATACTTTCTCCTTGCTGTGTACATGTCTTTATTTTTTTTTATTATTTCACTGGTTTGGGACTTTGGCTCTTGTGTTTTGAGATAGACTCCTAAAAAGGGGGTCATTGAAATATGGAGGTGTCATTGAGTAAAAGGAATTTATTTAAGAGAGGGACATGTCACACCTCTTTATCTCTTCTCATATTTCAAATCTTTCTATCCATCCATTCAGCTAATCCTTTAGACCTTTCAGATATACTTTTACTACTATGAAGTTCTCTGAATTATGATTACAATTACACTTGGCTACACGTTTTGGAAATAGAAAATGAGTAGCATATGATGACCATCTCCACGTGGCAGGTGTGGGGCATAATCCTTTACATGTGTGATCTAATTGAATATGCACAATAATCACATGAGGTGTGTGCTGTTTTCTCTGTTTTTTGGTGATAATACCCACCTTTCCTCTTAACTTCCTAATGTTGATAGGCAAGAATATACAGTATCACCTTTTAAAATTATTTCTGTCACACTTTTCTATCTCGGTAAATGACATCATCACCAACAATCCAGGTGCTCTCCTTGATACCTCTCTTTCTCTCACCCCCCACATCCAATCTATCAACAATCCTATCAACTCCACCTCTGAATATGTCCCAAATATTGCCACTTCCCTCCAGCTACTTGGGTACCATCCTGGTTTAATCCACCATCATTGCCCATCTGGACTTACACAATAGTCTTCTTCCCAAAATGCCTGCTCTATTTCTGTCTCACTATAATGGAAAAATGTAATCTTTTAAAATATAAATCAAATTTAATGCCCTTACTATAAACCCTATAATGACTTCCTATCACATTTGGAATAAAATGCAAACCCCGTATCCTGGCCTTAATGATCTGGGCTAGGCTAATCTTTAGACTTAATCATGGTCTTCCTTGCTTTTTCTTTCCCGAGAACTGTGTTTTGTAAACCCTCCAAGACATCCCTGCCTTCACATCTTAGTGTGTTGTTTCCTCTTCCTGGAATGTTCTTTAGCATTTTACATGGTAAATTTTATCATTCCAATCTCAGCTTTACATGTAAACTTAAGAGGCTTTCCCCAGTCACTGAATTTAAAGTTGCCAGCTAGGAATTCATAGCATTTATCACTGATGTTTTCCTTTTTCACTTCCTAAATTTGCTTGTTTATGTTCTGTCTCACCAGAAGAGCAAGGACCATGTTTATTTTACACACCACCAGGACTGGCTACATAATTTCCAGAGCTGAGAGGAAAATGAAAATATGGGCCTCTTGTTAAAAAAATCCGTAAGGATTTCAAGATGATGGTAAGAGGACATTAAGCCAAGTGCAGGGCCCTTCTCAGCTCAGAGTTCATGTGGATGTGTAGGTCCCAGGCCCATAAAGTCTATTCACCACTGGACTCCAACCACATAATAGCTGCCCAAATTACTTTTCTGGAAATTTTTGAATAAATTATTTATTCATGTATTTATTGAATACATGAATAAATAAATTAATGAATGGAATTAGGAAACTGAGTTAGATATACCAGACTTGTTAACTCAGAGAATAAAATGCAGAGTTGGAATGGAAACTTAGGCAGTCTGGTCCCACATTTCCTATTAGCCGCTGTACCACACTGCACCCCAAGGCAAATAAAATCCAGTCTCTGGGACAAAAAAACAAAAAACAAAAAACAAACCAAAAAACCCATCCTTAGCCTTCAGTGAAATTTAGTATCATATAGAAATGAAGCCACAATTCAAAAGAAGTGGGTGCTAAGTATTCTAAGAAGGATATGAAAAAAGAACTAGAAATGAAAGTGAGGTGAGTGGTTAGAAGTTGTAGTAGAGGTGGGCTTTGAAGGCAGATAGGAGTTTGGTACACAGGCCATGAGGAAAGATCCACTAGAGGAAGCACACAGAATATCTAGACACGTGGTAAGAAGCCTAGTGTGACTGAAGAAAGGCCATATGAAGAGGAAGAAGAAGGAATAAGATAGATATATCTGATGGCTCACTATTATAGTGGACATTTAATACTTAGGGCCTTTACTTTTTTTAAGTAGGAAAATGAGGCCAGGGTTGTGTCATTATAAAACAGAACTTGAGGAAGATGACTCCAGTTCCAGTAGACATAGTGGGCAAGGAGAAGAAGCCACAGGCCACTTGCATCAGCTTAACTAGGGTACTGGCCACAGGGGTTCCAAGAAGAAAAAGATAATGGGAATCACAGAGAAAATAAAAACCTAAATGATTAAGTGAGGTGCATAAAGAGTGGAGATTCTAAGTGACAATTCCAAAGTTTGAAATTTCCAGCATATCTACTATGTGCTTGCCGATTTGCATGCATTATTTCTAATCTCTATAACAGATCTGGGAGGGAAACTTTCTTAATTATCTACAAATAGCAACAAAGGTAAGGCAAGGCTCTAAGAAGTGAATTAGCTTGCTGGAGGCCACACAGTAGGCACAGGAGGTAGGAAAAGAACTCACATATGTGTGATTCTACTATATTCCACCTTGGTCAATGGGAAAATGAAGGTTAGAAACAAGGAAGTCAGGACCTGGAGCTGGTTGGGAAAAGTAGGTACTTTATTTATTGTCTTATAAAGCTCATACTTGTTTCACACGTATACATAATGGCCCTTTTTGTTTTTTTGTTTGTTTGTTTGTTTTGTTTTTTGATCTAAAAAGTGTCTATATTTTTACCTTGTGCATTTATAGTAAATAACACAGGTCTAGTCACTTAATAAACATTCTATAAATTCTTTATGAGTATTATACCAAATTGCAACACATGGTTGGAAGTGAAAAATGTCTGAATGTCAACAGAACAAGTTCTGATCTGCTAATAGGCAGGCAGGTCCAAAGACCCAGAGAGGGTCCCACAGGACCAGTCAAGAGGGTCCTTGGCTTTCTGCAGGACAGAAATCAAACAGGATGAGAGAGAAAGTAAGGGTAGAGTTTATTGAAGACATAGAGCAGATACAGACAACATTTAAGAGACTTGGAAAAAGAGCATGAATCTTGTCTTTGCTTGGTGGTCTGGGGTTTTTATTGAGGATATTGGTCTGGTGTATGTGTCCTCTTAGGCATCTAGACCGAGTGCTCAGGTGTCCTCCATCAGTTATATATCCCCTGGGGTCAGGAGTCTTGAAATCAAGGTGTTTGCAGTCAGTGGGTTTGGAGAACATCCATGACGACCTCCCCTGGTCACTCCTTAAATGTTATCTATTGTGCTGGAAGACTCCAAAGAAATCCTTAAGTCCTTGACCTTTGCATGAGGACTACATTAAGGCAGGTATAATGTAGGGGTGCAGGTGCTAACAAGAATCAAAGCAGGACAAGGAACAAAGGGGAAAAAACAGCTTTTTTTTTTTTTCCCATGGGGTCTCTTCAGTTTCCCTGTCTTAATTGATTTGCTAAATTAAAAACCAGTGTTGACTAAGAAATGGGGGAAATGTCATTTTAGTAGATTCATGATTAAAAATAAAGAATTCTTCTTTCAAACCTATTATTTAGTCCCCAGAGGGTATAGGCAAATGATGAAGAAAGGCAAACAAACACCAGCAACATTTACCTGCAGTTAACATTCTTCTTGGCTGAACATTATACTAAACTACCTGCCATGAACACACCATGATCTTTGGAATGGGTTTTTAATAATATTGCTCATTAGACCAGCACATCAATTCATTTCCTCCCCCATCTCTCATCAGAGACAATTCCAATTTATTCAAGAGTTACTTGCTTTGGAGTAAGCCATCATCCCATCAGAATGTGAAGTATGTCTCCCCTTGGGGATCATATGACCATTCTGTTTAATTTAATTTAGGAAAAAAAAACTGAATTAAATCTTGTTTTACTCCCCTGGGGGAAAACATGCTTCACAAATGAAGAATTCTCAGGCAAAAAATCTCTAAGTCCTATATCCTGTCAAAAAGTTCATTTACATACACCCTCCTTCATTCTATTGACATGTGAAACTGAGTTTATATTTATCCTCCACCCAAACACTCCTCATTAAATATCAATAGCTCAGACAAGGAGGTGAGAGCCATTTCCTATTCTTACTCCTAATGAGACCACCTTGGAAATTGAGAAAAAAGGGAGTCTGGCACAATGAGTTAAGTGATTAGTATACCTAATCAATGCCTGGGATAAGATCAGTGAATCAATGGAACTGCTTTTGAGTACCTTCCCTTTATAGGGCTATGTGCTAGGTGCTGGGGAAGAGAAGGGACAGAGTGGAATATTCTGGCTTTCAAGATCACCACTGTCTATTTAAGAAGGTGACATAGCCATTAGAAAAGGTAATTATTGAAAACAAGAGAAATAAAATTTTGTATGCAGAGAAATAACATTTTAATTATTTGTATACTCAGCCTGCAAAGCTGATTCCACAGTGTGTCATTTTGGATGTGAGGAAACAGTACAGAAGGAGTGAAGATTCGTGCAGCACCTGCAGAAGGCAATTGAGCATTACCTGTCATAAATACAAATGCATTTACTCTTTGGCTTGGAAATTCCTTCACAAGATATTTATTCTACAGATATACAGTCAAACACTCAAGAACTATGTGTGAACAAGAAAATTCCAGGCCCTGTTTTTTATGTTTGAAAAGATCAGAAACAACCTGTATGACCATCAATTGGGAACTGGTTAAATATATTATGGCACGTAATCTGATGGATTTTTGCAGCTATTAAAAATAATGGAGCTGCTTTTTATATATGGATCTGAAAGGATCTTTAATGCATGCTGGTTAGTGAATTAAAAAAGCAAAGTACGCAACAGAAGGTATAGTTTGATATATAGCATTTCCTCACAAAATATATCATAGATGTCATGTATAAATATGGAAAAAGCAAACTATATATAACATATATATGATGTACATACATAACATTTCTCTATCTCACACAGACACACACACATACACACACACATCATATAAATGCTTAAAACACTTAATATAATACATTTGACAACAGTGTTTGCCCTTGAGGTGTGAATAGAAGGACTAGCAGTCAGAGGTGAAAGAGAAACTTAATTTTAACTCTATCTGGTTTTATATATTTACAATTTTGTCTTGAATGCATATATATTATCTACTTAAAAATTAACTTAATACAGTAAGTTAGTAATAGAACACAGAATATGATGAACCTGATCAGTTGAGTATTCCATTCTCTGTAGTTGGGGCTCAGTGAAGCACATGTGCACCCCAAGATGAGGTGCTGAGAACTCGGTGGGGGTACAGGTCTGCTCTCAGTGTTGAAGTCAGAGTAGTGGTTGAGTGTGAAAGTGATTGCATTTACTCATCCCCAGAAAAAAAGAGTGAGTTTCAGTTGCTAGTAAGTCCACTTTCTAGACTAGCAGTCATTATCCGGAAGTTAACTCTGGAGGACCCGTAGGAGGATAGAAGAAAAGGCATTCACATTAGACTGTATAATCTTCCATGCCAAGAACCTTCTCTTATCCCTCATTATTTACTCAAATCCATCCTGTAGAGATTGGGGGTGAGTAAGAACTCAAATTAAGCAGTTCATCGTGTTAGTAGTCATCACCCAAGCATATGACTCACTGATATACATCTGAAGAGGCTCATGACTAAGGTTTTATTAGACAGTAATAAAGGACCTTTCCCCAACAACAGCTAGCTTCCTCAAGGTCCTGGAAACCTTGCTTCCCAGATTCCCTAGTGACTTATGTTATCTCCAACCCTTTTAAAACTTGAAAGTATACAATGGGCCACTTCTCATGACCACAGTGCAGCTTTTTGCCCACAGGTCCTGTCCCCATCCTTTAATCAAATCATCTTTTTGCACCAAAGACATCTCAAAAATTCTTTCTCAGCTGTTGGCTCCAGACTTCACCAACTTGCCAAAATTATATCATGTGGTGACCATGAAGGGACCCCTCTCACTGTAGAGAGCTTTCTTTCTGTTTTCTTTCTTCACCTAATGGTATATCACTGAACCCTTTTGTGTCCATGAGATTCATTCTTTGACTCTGGTGAGACAAGAACCCAAAACCCTATAGCATTTGGAAGAAATGTATATTGTTACATGGAAGACAAAATGCATCAGACAACGAAGAAGATGATTTGATTTTGGTTACTGAATATGTAAAACATCCATTAATATAGAACATCTCAATACAAAGAAAGGACACCTGGGTTCTCATAAAGACAGATACATAAGGGAGTGATCCATGAATCTCATGGGAGTCACATAAAAGAATGATGATGGGTCATATCGTAAAATATGTGAGGGCAAAGTTGACTTTGTGATTACCCAAAACCCAAAAGGTAGAGTGCTTTCTTAAGTATCACCTGTTTTCCCATCAGGACAGGGCTCAGGTGAAGTTTGACATCATCATTTGCTTCCACCTCAAACACAGTCCTGCACAATTTTCCCAGCTCCTCCAGTCCCATCTCTTTCCTTTCATCTTTGAATCCTCAGTTCCCAACTCCAATTCTCCTTTGATTTTTCTCTGTATGGTCTGCTTATCCAGGTAAGGTGTTCCTGCTATAACTCTTCTCTTCCTTCCTATTTCATCTAATTGATTCTTACTTCTGTTTCTTCTCTTAGTATCCTGAATGATTTTCCTTGTCTTTGAGGAACTATTTTCAGTACTCAACTAACTTGATAGTCTTTCACTTACATGTTCTTTAATAAATAGGTCACCTTGCTTCTCCTTTCTCACAGTGAAAGACTATTTCCCCAACTCTGGACAAAGGCTGGCTGGACCTCTTGCCACAGAGTCTATCCGGAGTTGGGAGGAACCATCATACAAACAAAATCATCAGTTATAAAGCAAAATAGAGAGTTTAACTGTCCTCCAGTTTCACCAAAGACAGACCAGGAGGAAATGAACAAGGATGAAAAAAGAAAGGATTTAAGTGATGGAGACTGAGCAATAACTGTTGACAGGAGAAAGGTTATTATTAAGTATTAGGACAGGTTATCAAGACTGGTTATGAAAAGTGAAGAAATTTCCAGGCTGCAGGAATCCATCACCTTAAGCAAGCATAATATGTACTGATATTTCTTTAATAAAATATATACAGAGAGGAACATATTTGTTATACAGAACTTCAACTGTAATACAGTAGTTTTTCACTTCTCATATCCCAGTGACATGATCTTACTTTCCAATTGCATCAACGTGTTTCTAGATTCCATGCCTGGATTGCTTAGAAGCAGAAGATGTTGAATTATGAGCAGAATTCTAGCCATAGACTTAAGATTTTAGTTTACTTTCTTTTCTTTTTTTCTTTTAGAGTTTAGAGTATATTTAAATATTGTTATCTTGCTACAGAAGGGGTTCTTTTATTGGATAAATGTTTGCTATTTTTATTGGTGTTGTTACTGAGTGGGGCAGCTTTTTACTTCTATTTTATTATTTCAGTGCTAACACATGGTGTCTGCAAAATGCTGTGCTAACCTCTGAATATGCCTCTGTGGCCAAAAGGTCTTTTAACATGTTCTGAACCTGTGTGTTTCTGAACTTTTTTATTCCTATGCAAATAAAATGCAGCTACAAGAATGCACACATCTACATCCACAGCTAATTACACTCCTAAGGACTCTTCATTGTCTTCCATTTACGCATAATTAAATCCCCTTGCTCTTTATCTGCTCCTGTAAGCTTTAACATAGAAATACAGAGAAGAAAAAGACAATGAATGCCACCCCACCCCCACCACACACAACCCCCAAACCTTCTGGGTTTAAAGGAAAATCCCTCATTTGCTCTAGTTGGCTATGCCAAGCATTTTGCAGTGAAACACCCCTACAGTGTGTTCCAATGGGTTCTCATTTGGGGAAAGAGAATGTTACAGAGGGGCAATGACACTTCCCATGCCTGTTCCTGAGCCATTTTAAAGAGAGTAAAACATGCAGGAAATGTTCAATGGATTTTATAGCAAAGCATCATGGTGCTGTTATCAGCTTCCTTGCGGGAAATGGTAATGTGTATTCATATAAACACAATGGGGTTGAACATCACCTCATATCCATTCAGATGCCTCCCAGTACCCAGGCAACTCACACACAAATGCCTGTTTGCTCGCCCCATAGCTCTCAGCAACTAAGGCTCCCCAACCCTCACAGTCTCTGCTGCTGCCCAGCAGCTCGATGAGCAATTGAATCTTTCTTTTGGAAGCACATTCGAACTCTTACCACTGACCGGAAATTTGTTCAGTTTTCATTCTTAATTGGAATATTAGCAGAAAATGATGGTAAAGATGGCCTTCTTCAAGTTTTTAACCCCATAAACACATATGAATGATAGCTATTTTCTCACCATCCCCCCTCAATTCCAGAAAAGCAAGGCAGCGGAAAATAAAAACAAGACAAAGCAAACTATGGGATAACAACAAGGAAATGAGCACTATGACACAAGTGCAATGGATAAGGAGAGAAAACATAGATTCAGATGCTCAGTTAGAGTCCTCATTTGATCATGTAGTGGTGTAAACCTCCATAAGGAGGTTAAAAAAAAAAAAAAAGACACTAACTGCTCAATATCTTAGCTTGTTCAGATAATTGGGCTGAATATTCAGCTGTGGGTATATGACCTTCATATGGCTATGGTGGGCTGATTTTCAGACCATGATTCCAATTACTGGTAGGCTAGTCCTGCTTATTCCACTACCAAGTTAATCTGAACAACAAACAGTAATTGACTGTAGAGACTAATCTTGATACACTGACTTCCTGAGCAAAATGTCATGGTCTATAAAATGAGTATAGCTGCATCTGACCTAATATCCACCAGGAATTTTGGAGAAAAATCATATAAAGTCAATTAAATGCAGAATCTATCCCTCTATACGTATGTTAAGCCATTCTATAACTAGAATCTTGCATATGGAAAGGATTTGAGATACCGATATTCTAGTCCTCATAGATCCAGGCTGATCTTGTGATTAATCAAAAGAGAAAACATAGTAAGATGATCTTCAGCCTGGAGTAAATATCCACATTTCTGTAACAGCTGGTTTTTGAATCACACCTCATGGATCTCTGATTGCCTTGGCTGATCATTGTTTTATATATGTTAATTTTTGGTCATCATATATACCTAAACTCATGAAAGGTACTGACAGTGTTTGGTGTGTTAATTAATTAATTCATTAATCAATCATTTTCTGAGTAATTATAATTTTCTCTAGCATTGACTATATAAAGATGAAAAAGTTGCTGCTTTCACTTTTAAGGTGCTCAGATATCATTAAGGGAGAGAAGAATATACATAAATTGTTTGATTATGGCTGATAGCTGTTTTAATAGACTTGCATAAAAGGTACAGTGATAGCCTAAAGGAAGAGATGAACACTTCTCAGGGCAGAGGATAGAGAGAAGATTCAAGAAGGATCCATAACCAGATGAACAATTAAGATGGGTATTAGAGCCTAAGAGTTTGATAATTTGCATGTGCAGAGAGAAAGAGTCAAGAAATAGCTTAGTGTGCTTGGATAAGTATAAAAATTTTTTTAAAAGGCAAACAGAGTGGGAAAAAGGTAGAAAATGAAGTTATATAGGTTGAGGATACTGAAAAACATAGAAAAGTTTAGATTGTATCTTTGATGAGAAGAAAGCACTAAATGAATGTATTTTACCTCTCTTTCCCAAGAAGAGTGGTTTCTAGGATGTAACCCTACACCGGTCATTCCTAGGAAGATATGGAATTTTCAGAGGCAAAGTCATGGCCTCCACACCTCTGATCATCTCATCTTCTTTATAAATGTGAAATCAAGTTAATTTTTACATCAAGGAAAGTCATGCAAGCAAAAACCACAACTAAGGCAATTGGAAAATTATATGAGAAAAAGAGAAGAACAATTTCCCCTCATGCTGGAGTAATGAAACTGGTGACAAGGGGCAGTTTGTAGGAGTACAAGTTTCAGATCATTGGGACTACCAGTTAACCAGTTGATGGCCTCTATCATTGGCACCCACGGACCTCTTTCTAACTATCTGAGGGATCAACTTTGCACATTGCTTGGTTCTACTTATATACCCAGAAATAGTCAGTTTGTTAGGTTGTCACACAAAATCCCATTTCTCTAACAGATAAGCCAATGATTCTCTTGAATTAGAGAAAGAAGAAGAAGAAGAAGAAGAAGAAGAAGAAGAAGAAGAAGAAGAAGAAGAAGAAAAAGAAGAAGAAAAAGAAGAAGAAAAAGAAGAAGAAGAAGAACTCTAAAATATCATATAAAATTTTAAACACCCCCTTCTCCAAAATGAAGTGTAAATTGGAAACCAGGGAGGTAATGGATACAAAAGCCTGTTTTAATTCCAAATGTATCAGCCTAAGTCACAAGAGGAAGAGATGAGGCATAGGCTAACTCAAGGTGGAAAGTCTAATAGAAGACCACTCCATAAAATCAGGAACCTAAAGGGCTCCACCCACCGTGTAAAAAGAAAACTTAAGAAACTTGCCTGTCTGACCTTAGCATTGTTAATGGGAAAGTATCCCTTGAGAATTTATAATCATAAGCCAGTTTTCTTATAGGTTGGTTATAAACTCTCCTTCAACGACTATAAGTAATTGTAATTCATCTGTGGCAGAATGCTAGTTTTACTAAGGACTCAAAAATTCCCGCAGATAATATTCCAAGGAAAAGGAGAAACTCATAGTAGAAAAAATTCTATTTATGTATCTATCTCGAAGCACTTTATCAGTTAAAAATAGGAGAAACAACAAATACTAAAGTCAGACTCATAAAAACTTCAGATAGAATTATCAAACACAAACTATAAATGAACTATGTTTAATATATTTAAACAAAGAAGAGATGTTTAAAAATAAGAACAAGACACAAGAGATTATATATTATTAACTAGATTTGGAGTAAATGAAATTTGGAGAAATAAAATAGTTAAATATTTGAAAATAAAAACTCAATAGATGCATTAATAGAAGATTAGACACTACTAAAGGGAAAATTAGAAACATGGAAAACAGACAGGCTTCTTTTTATTAAAATCTGTAATGCAGCTCAGAGAGAGACAAATGATAATAAATATGAGACTCAAGAGTCATGGAGGATAGAGTAAAAAAGTTTAACATGAATGCAATCATCAAGAAGATATAGTAGAAGGAGGAAGAAAGATATGAACTCAGAAGATAGAGGGGCTGGAAAAAAAAAACAGATTTGTTGAAAGACAAAAATACTTAGGTCAAGAAATCACAATGAGATCCAAGCAATATAAATTTTCAGATGCCTTCTGGATTTCAGATCAACATCTTCACATTCAGACATCTTAAATAACATTCTCAAGCACTGAATATTCCAAAATACCCATCTTCTTTACAGCTAAAATACATCCTTTGTATTTCATTTATTCTTATATTATATATTCTTATATATATTATATTGGTAATAGAATGATTCTTAAAATTATTAATAAAGATCACTTAATTTTTAGATTCCAGAAAACCAGAAGGTAGATAACAAAGGCCAGAATTCCAGAATATCTAAAAATATCATAAATATCTAAAATATCTTAAAATATCTAGAAAGAGGAAAATGGAATTATTTGAACAGATTTCTTTCCATCCTTGAGAAGAACACACTTTCTGTTGTCAATGGCCTGCCTGTTCTTTCCTTCCTACTTTGTTTTGCTGGACAGTATGGAAATAACAATATGTTGTCCTAAGCAGTTTTACAAAATTGATCAGGCAAGATAAATATAGACCTTCATCCCTAGTCATTCACCATTACAGAAATTTGAAGCTAGAAAAGACCAAAACTTGGTACACATGTCCTTTTGGGTTCCAAGTGAGCAAGGATTTGGGGATGGAAGGCAGGGGGATCTTTCATTTTTGGCAGACTAAATCACTCCTTAAAAGAAAAACCTGAAATGGGTGTTTCCAGACATTAGTTTCCTTAAGAGAGCTAGATATTTGCTATAGAGAACAAGATAACTACCATATAATTTTCCTTTATTGTGGAAGTTGGGAGAATGGAGGAACAGAATAACTAGTTGGAATTGTTGATGGATGATTTTTTAAATAAAATGATATGTATTTTGGAATTTCCAAGTCTAAAATAAGTAAATTCCATATCCTAATTATTTGGCTTGACTCAGCACCTTTTATTCAAAAGCATGCTTGGTTCTTAGCAGAGTGTCAGTTAAACAAGGCTTGCTGTGTTCATATGTATCTTTCTTCCTTTATACTCAACCTTAAAACTCCCATCATTCATTCCATCACATTCTTCTGGACTTTTCCAGCCTACATTGATTTAATGTTCTGAATTTCTGTAGTACACATTTTTTATACTATTTTTTGTTGTTGTTGTCTACATTTCACCTTATTTTTAAGCCCTATTCATTTTGAGTACATTTCTTTTCTTTCTTTTTTTTTTTTTTTAGATTTTATTTATTTATTCATGAGAGATACAGAGAGATAGAGAGAGAGGTAGAGATAGGCAGAGGGAGAAGCAGTCTCCATGCAGCGAGCCGGACGTGGGACTTGATCTTGGGTCTCCAGGATCAGGCCCTGGGCTGAACACAGATGCTCAACCACTGAGCTACCCAGGCATCCCTTGAGTACATTTCATATGTGAAATCTTTCACATTCTTTGAGACCAGAAATAGTGAATACTGGTTTAGACACTCTGTAGTGCCTAGGAAGGGGCTGTACATTGGGAAAGTACTCAGTGCATTCCTGTCTCAGATTGTGCTACAATGATTTATGGAATGTTTTACTTTATTTTCAGAATGAATGCATAATATAAATAACAGATCCAGTTTTATGAATATTCATATTCCTTAAGCTGAAAGTTACTACTGCTGAATGATCACAGACCCAAATGTTTTTCTTAGGAGAATTGTGACTTTCTGTATAAAAAGTCACTAAAAATAAACAATATCTGCCATCAAGAAATAGACAATTTAATTAAACAATATCATCAGTAACATACACGTAGAACATAAGGGCAGTCTATTATAGAACCAATAGATAATCCAAAAGGGATACTTTAAAATTAAAATGGGTTTAAAAAGTTTTTTTTTCTAGTTTCACATTTAAAAAATATGAACGAGTGTTACCCAATGTTGCCCATAATTAAAGTAAATGAGAGAGCAAAAGCAATTATTTGGTTCATCAAATGATTGATTACACCAGTTTGAAGTCACCAAGTACAGGATTAAATTTTCCCTGAGATTATCAGAGTTGTATAATGAAGGAGTAGAGAATGTTTATAAACATGTATTAAAATCCAAGTTATATCAATTCCTAGTTACCTGATTTTGGATAAAATGCTTAATGATTTTAAGTTTTAGTTTCCTCATCTCTAAAGTGGTGATAATAATAATTATTTTGCAGAATCATTTTGGAGATTAAGTAACCTGTTGAAAGTAAAGGTCTCATCACTACCTGTACATAGTAGCCACTTAATACATTCATTACCACACAAATGAGCCATCTCTCTTAAAACAGATAACAAGGTAAATGTGGTCCATCCCTTCCTTTTCCACTACATGTGTCAATCATGGTGGCTTCCATTGTCACAGCCTCTTCTGAGAAAGCTGATCTGCTCACAGATCTCTTTGAGGGAGGACACCCAGCCAATCATGTTTCGTACCATTCCCTAAATATAACTTTTTGGATGGGAAGTGCCCTAGACTCAAAGGCAACTAATCCTTAGGCTATTTGACGATGCAGGAGTAGCCTGATATGAACTCTCTGTCCAATGGTGAATGAGCTGGGCAACTAGATTCTTGCTTTTAGGAAGTAGAATGGAAAAGCACAGGAGGAGAAAGTCAATCAGTTCTAAGAGGGCTTGCACAGCATGTGGTTTATTAAAATAGGGAGTGAGGGACTGTGAATGAACTTATATTAAGAGTAAGCCAAAGACAAAGGAAGTAGAATATATAACCAAAGAGACACAGGAAAAGGGAGACTAAAAATTAAGAGGTAAAGCTAAAGAAGCAAGAAACAGAGGGGAAAGAAACAGAAAAGCTAAAACAAGATATACAGAAAGAAGCAAAAATTGATAGAATGGCCAAATGGAAAACTAGACAAAGATCCACCACAAATTCTTGCCTTGTGATTCCTAGAAATGCTATGACTGGAATTCCTCCATCGGAGAGTCTCAGTCTCAAATATTTCTTTCTCTTGGAGTTCCAAGTGTAAATTATATACCCTCCTTCTTCTGATCCTCCCCACCCTACTATTTCTTGAGCTAGCATAAACGGGTTTCTTGTTAAACGAGTTTCTTGTAACAAACTAAAACTTTCAGTGTAATTAAATACCGGAAACATTTGAGGCCATAGAAGAAGATCTGTGGAGTAAGAAGTGATTTAAATTAACAAATGAATGTCATCATTAGCTTGCTCCCCGCGTGCCCACGTGATGCATGCATGACCAACTTCCCGAAATTGCTATGTTGTCCCTCCATATGGAAAATGACTCTTTCACTCATCTCCAACTATTTAAATCCTACCTATTTATAAAATGTCCAATTGAAGTTTCCTATTTTCCTGAACATTCTCTGCATAAGGATCTCTTAACTAAATTCCTAGACCACATTTTCAGGTTTAATGCTATCATATCTCATCTCTATGCCTAAACTCTGCATTGTTAGTTAATGCATTGTCATTTTATCTATTCTAGGGGTATATCTAATCCATCCTCCAAAAAGATATAAGCTTTTTCAACACAGGAACTGGGGTTGATGCATTTTTAAAATCCACTTTACCTTTATCATGTGATATCCCCAAAGTAGCAGAAAGAAAGAAAGAAAGAAAGAAAGAAAGAAAGAAAGAAAGATCAAGTGAACAAAAGAATGAATAAATTTAGTGTGGTCAAAGGCTTATATAAGATTTCTCAGAGGAACCGTATAGGAAAGTTTCCTATTTTTTAATGAGGGAAGCAGTAGCATTTGTACATTAGTTCCTTGGAGATTGGGTTCTTCAATTTATCCTACAGAGGCTGTTACAATTATGTTTATCACCATTTTAAAAAGCGTTAGGTGCAAAAAACATCCATTTTATGTGCTATATCATAATGATTGCATCCTATTAGACCAATGCAAGAGTATTTCCAATTTCCAATGCCTTTGGTTGTGTTAAAGAGGATGTCCCAAGGAACTGACTTACTACTGCAGGTCAGCAGACAAGATGGGACAGAGGAGGTCTTGGCACAAACTGACATATTCAATGGGAATTGTTTGTTTTCAGTTCTTTTTAATTTCAGGGGAAAATAATCTTTCATCTCCTCTCTACACTTGAACGGCAGGTGGGCAGACACTGATTTTTTTTTTCAGGAGAGTGTGTGGGTATGTCACTTGGAAGAAGTTCAAACATCATGTATATTACTGACGTTGACAAGTCTAACTGCAGGACATGGGGGACGCAATCCTAGCTGGGGTAGAGCTGGCATTTTCAGGGTATTTTTAAAAAATATAAATGCTCTGACACTGATCTAAAATCCTAGCTCCTGAGGGCTTTGGTGTGTAACTGTGATGTGTGAGGCCAGGCATATACGAAAGCTGGGATGGAAGATTTCGCTCCAATAAAATTGGAAGCAGCTTATATTTTCTGCCACTTCTCAAATCAACTGCGGCTTCTTGAGTTGGAAAACATCAGATTTGCTATTCATTGTTTTTTTTTTTTCACCTTTTTTGTTCCCATTGCTGTCTTTGCCTTTCCAGGGTCTATATAAAGTGAAACGTGTTTCAGGAGCATAATGAGTAGTTCTGAAAAGCATTCAGTTTACTTTAATGTTGCTCTACTAAGTTTCCTGTCACATATGTCCAGGTACCCATGTGTGCGCATGTGAGTGAATCCAACTCACCTGCAGATGGCTACATTCATTGTTTTCAACTAGATATACCAGCCCAGTGCAAAAGTAATTGTTAAGATCATTTGTTATGAACATTGGAGTTAAAGTTCCAGAAAAGGAGCAGGGAGGGTGTGAAATTAAATTTGTTGCAAGAAAAATAATAAATGTGTTGTAAGGACTTTGAGGTATAAAGGAAAGACTTGTGGACAACATTTTTGGGGAAAAAAAGGCTGTCGTGTGTGTGTGTGTGTGTGTGTGTGTGTGTGTGTGTTTTGTTCTTTTACCCACATTTATTTTAATATTAGTGTCCTTAAAAATGGCTTTAATTCATAGAGAAGGCATTTTATATACTTTTATAATGCTAATATAAAGAAATTAAATAAATTATGAAGATGTGGACATATTCAAATTGTCTTTCCAAACAAAAGGACATCCACTCCGGAATGTTTTGATAGCCATAATCAAATTTCTCAATAATTCTAACTAAAAATGGAGCCCAGTGGCTCCTGCAAATTTGAAACTGTTACTGGCTAGGATAGAATGGCAGAAATTCTCATGGTGAGTCAGAGCCATGGGCTCAAGAGACAAATGTCACTTTATTTTTGGGCTGTCATAACTTTTTCTCTCCTCTCTCCCTCCCTCCCTTCTTCTCTCCCTCCCTCCCTCCCTCCTTTCCTTCTTTCCTTCCTTTTTTTTCCCCTCAAATTATGAGGAAATCTTTCTCACTTCAGAACTCATCTTTCACATTTATTGTACTTTGTTCATTTATACTTCGGATTAACTTTGTTTATTTTACTAAAAAGAAGAACCCCAGCATATCTGAATTAGATTTCAAAATTCTGACTTTAGAGACACCTGGATGGCTCAGTGGTCAAGCATCTGCCTTTGGCTCAGGGTGTGATCCAGGAATCCCAGGATCTGTGAGAGACACACAGAGAGAGGCAGAGATGCAGGCGGAGGGAGAAGCAGGCCCATGCAGGGAGCCCGATGTAGGACTCGATCCCGGGTCTCCAGGATCACACCCTGGGCTAAAGGCAGCGCTAAACCCCTGAGCCACCCAGGCTGCCCCAAATTCTGACTTTAACTCTATGGATAGTGCTATTTAGCTCTTTTCTGCTGTAGAGATGTATGTTGTCTGGAAATGAAGAGTTCTGTGTGAAAAACCAGGGGAGATTATGGTGCAAGAGAAAACAAAACATGGAGAAAGAAAAAATATGTACATTAGTTGCAGAGTTAAAGTTGCTGTTTGAGAAAATAAAAATACATTATGTGTCTAACTGTTAACTCTTTAGATGATCTTATTGTCATGAATGGGTTGATAAGCTACAGTGATGGGATGATATAGAGTCAAAATAATTATGGGGAAAGAAAGGTGTGCTTGTGCTTTCTCTCTCCCCTGTAAAATACGCATCTCTTTGGGGAATTGACTTTTCCTATCACTCAGTTTCTCAGGCATTCTCCTCCATCTTGTCTTCTCCACTCTCTTGGATCCATTACAACCCCCAAAGTCCTCATTCCAGCCTGCTATAATTCACTCTTTGCATGTAAACAGCTCGATGAAGTGAATTCAACTTTAGATATGGCACCTGATAGACCAGAGTCATTCAAGGGGAACTCTGGAGACAGTGGTCCAAAACCCTGATATTACAGTTGTTCGAAAATGGGGAGGTTGAAAGGGACCTGACATTCTCTTCAATCTCAATTTAGTTTGGAGGCAGATTACTTTTTGGAATGTGAACTCCCCTCAGTCCTCCCAAAGAGACACAGATATGCATAATTTATTTCCTGAATTGGGAGTTGTGAAGTAAATGGAAGAATTTGGATTTCAATTCTTCCCTTCCTTAAGAGTGTGTCCTTGGGCAAATGTAGATTCTTCATTTATTCATTCAACAAGCCATATGTGTATCAAGCACTGCTTTTGTTTTCGGACATGTTAGAGGTGAGCAGTGGTGACAGGCCCATGTTCTCATGGAGCTTATATTACTGGAGGAGTACAGCCCATACAAATATGCATTTATACACAAGAGGAAATCAGGAAATGTATATGCTACAAAAAATTAAGAGAGTGATGTGCTAGGTTAGTGGATTTCAAATATTAATGTGAACACAAATCAGTTGAGGATCTTGTTACAATGCAGATTCTGATTTAGTAGTCTTGAGTGTGGCTTAAGATTCTGCATTTCTAACAAGCTTCTAGGTGATGCCAAGGCTGCTGGTCCCTGCCCCATGCTTTGAATAGCAAGTCAATAACTATTTATTAGTAGCAATTTTAGATTGTGCAGTAATGACAGGCTTTTCTGATGAGGCTATGAGTAAGTGGAGAAACCATTCATTGAAGATCTGTTGGAAGAACATTTTAGGCAGAGGAAGGGGTTATTTCAAAGGCCTTAAGGGAGAAGAGAGATTGGTAAGTCAAAGAAATGGAAAGAAGGCCTTTGTGTCTTAAACATAGTGACTTGAGGGGAGTGAGAGAAAGAGTCAGTCATGTCATGAAATACATGGTAAAGGATTATATTTTATTCTCAGCATTAAGTGAAGTCATTGTAGAGTTTAAGCAGAAATCCACTTTACATTCTCTGAGACTATTCTGGACATGGGGTGGAAAAAGGAGCTTAAAGTAGAAACAAAGAGACCAGTTAAAGTCTACTGGAGTTGTCCAGATGAGAAATGATGTTGGATACGATCAGGAGGATAGCAATAGAAATAGAAAAAATAGGTAGATTAAGAGAATGTTTTGCTTTTGTTTCTACCTGTAGATTGATTGGCTGTAAGAGGTAAGGAAAAGAAAGGAAGTAAAAATGTCCCTCAGTTTGTTAGCCAGGGTTGGTGAGTAGATGGTAGTTCCCTAAGGAGACTCTCAGAAGCAGTATTTGGAGAGTCAAGAGTTCCACTTAACAATGATAAAAAAAAAAAAAAAAAAAGTCATGTCCAAGAGGCATCTTAAATCCCGAGTAAAGGTGAAAAATAGAGATAGACATTTGGAAATTATCAGCATATAAATGGAGCTGGTTACAAATACTTAGGGAAGAAGGATAGACAACAAAAAAGAGACCTCAAGCCTTAAGCTCCATACCTTCTACTATTTAATGTTTCCAATCAGAATGGAAGAAACTACCTGAGTATCTTGAAATTATGTGGCCATTGAATTAAGATAAAAGCTATGAGTGTGCCATGTAGAAACCAAAAAATAGGTTTCAAAGTGGTAAGTTTTCAATATAGCTGAATAATTCTATGTAAGCATGGGACCTAGAAATGGGAAGGTGAGTTGTTATCATGCACATATATGTGTAAGTACTGTGAAGGATTGATGTGAGCATTAGAGATAATGAGTATAAAATGATGAGAAATAGAGAGGCAGAAAACTATTGAGTGTCCTCTGTAAAGTCACAACACAACAGTAGTGGAGGTAGTACTTCTAACCAAGTCTCTCTGACCCCAGAATGTCTACTCTTTCCATTCTGCCTTTGTGTTTCCAGATCACACCAGCAGCCTTTCAGATTGGGTGGGAGAGTGAGTTTCAGCCACAGGCACTGGGTGCATATAGACCGTTTCTCCACAACTATATCAAAATATAGCCTTAAAAATTAAAAATTAGGGCAGCCTGGGTGGCTCAACGGTTTAGCACCACCCTCAGTCCAGGGCGTGATGTGGACACCTGGGATGGAGTCCCAGGTTGGGCTCCCTGCATGGAGCCTGCTTCTCCCTCTGCCTGTGTCTCTGCCTCTCTCTCTCTCTCTCTCTCTTTGTCTCTCATGAATGAATAAGTAAAATCTTTAAAAAACAATTAAAAATTAAAAATAGGAAAGTTGGAAAAAAGGAAGAAAGGAAGGGAGAGAAAGGATCATGAATAGAATTCTGGGTCTAAGTTGTATATAAAGTCTTAATTCCACAAGCTCAGAGAATTAATCCTTTCTAAGTTCCTTCAAATCCAGCCCTCTCCAAGTAAAATCCAGGTGCTCATCTCCTCTGTTAATTTTACAGCAATTTCACTTACGTCTGGTGGACCTGGCTTACCTGAAGAATAATCCTAAATCACCCCCTTTCCTTTCATTGTGTATTTCATTATATAGGCTCAAAAACCTTGAAAAAGTACTTTTTGCATTTTGGAAAAAATCAAAAGATATTTGTCTGGAGCTCAGTTATCTTTGGATACTATTCTTGATTGTCTTATTACCGATATGCACTCAACTTGAGATAATGCACTCTCCGTAATCCCCTTCACTTCCTTGAATATTCTTATGTCCAGAATTAGTTTTTTCTTTTTTTTTTTTAAGATTTTATTTATTTATTCATGACAGACACACACAGAGAGAGGCAGAGACACAGGCAGAGGGAGAAGCAGGCTCCATGCAGAGACCCCGATGCAGGACTCGATCCCAGGTCTCCAGGATCACACCCGGGGCCGAAGGCGGTGCTAAACCCCTGGGCCATTGGAGCTGCTCAGTTTTTTTTCTTAATAGTTTTTTCCCAGAAATCTTTCCCTATTTCCATCTGGATATTCAAATTCCACTTCATTACAGTCCCCACTTGAATGCCCCTTTTGCAGGAATCCTTGCCTGGCCAAACCAAGTCAACCTATTGTTTTGTTTCCTAGAATTGACATAACACATGATACCTCTGTCATTTAGCAAGCTAACAACTATTTTTCTGTTAGGTCTACCGAAATATGTATTCAATAAACTTTTCTTTGACTCCCATTTAATACCCACTGCCATGTTAGGGCCAGACAGGTCATAAAGACTCACTAGCCTCCTCTGAAATACTACAGAATTTCTTCCACTGCTATGTTTTAGAAAACAATAGCAAAAACATAGTACTCATTCTAAATATATAAGGACTGATATGCTAAATGACATATCATCAACTGTCCCGATGTACAGGATAGAGAGAACATGCACAGGGTCAGCTAGGGAGGGTGAAATCAGAGACCCTTTTCCCCTGGCTTCCCTGGGCTTCCCTTGGTGTCTGGCATTGTTTGCCTGCTGATTAGTGAGGTGTCTCTAGGTACATTAATGTGGAAGGTTGGATGTGTTTGACAATAAGTCAATGATTCTTTTTGACACGACTTTAATAGTACTGAAGAAGTGATTGTAAGATGATGCCTTTTAATGGGATATAGATATAAGCGACCTGCTTTTTATGACAAAGGTCAATGGTATTGATGGGTAGTGTAGAGAAGATAATTTCCTTGGCATGGTAGGAGACAACTTGCATGATTCATGATTCATGAAGGTATCTCGCTCTCTCTCTTTTCTTTTCTTTTCTTTTTTTTTTTTTTTGAATATCTCCCACAAGGAGGAAACAAGAGAGCCCCTGCCAATTCCTTCCAGCTGCCACTTTATTTGAAATAAGGAAAAGGTAATATCCCGCAATGAAATGAGTCACTGCCCAACAATTTATGGTAACCTCTAGCTGGCCGAGGCCTTCAGAATTTGACAATCATATATGGAATGAGTTTGCTTTTTTTTTTTTTTTTTTTTTTTTATTATGAAGGAAGTGGATATGTGCCATTCCAATGGGACAGACAAGCAGTCAAGGAGCAAAGGCTGAGTGGCAGAGACTGGAGGACGGCTGATGGCACAGATGAATACCAGAGCGCATCCATATGTGTCTACATGTTATTCGCAGGTCGAGCAATAAAGTACAAGGATCAGCTTTGCAGAATTACACTTTGTTGAAAGGTCATGAGCAAGCAGAATGAAGGGTACCCTGTGCACAAAGGGCTGCTTCTGGAAGTAAAGCCAGCTGGCCTTGGGCTGAATTGGAACAACTGGTTAATCATGGGTCAGGGAGAGAACATTGTGGATACTTCCAGACAGTGCTCATAGCAGGTCAAAAAAGTCTCAGCAAATTCCTCAGCTGCAGCTTTATATTCCTGCACCTTATTGAATCTTAGTTTGTTATGATGGCGGAAGAGACAGGAAAAGGAAAGAGTGTGGAGAAGACAGAACAAAAACAGAGAGGGGGAGGGCAGGCTGAGAGGGAAAGGGGGTGGTGGATAGGATCGTAATGAGATAAAAAGCAGAGACAACAGAATGTGTACATGTTGAGTGTTCTGGAAAAAAAAAATGTCCTGCAGTTTTGCCTTTCCTATGAGAGTAGGATTCTCTCCTAAGCCCCATTAAGGTAGTTTCACCAGTAACCTTTTCCAGAAAGGATGCATGTCCCACTCTGCCTCCTTGACAGCCTCTCCATCCATCAGGACATTGTAGGGCCTGCTTACTTTGGAAAGGTTTGGCTAGTTAGTCTTACCTACAATGCTCCCTACTCCTCAATAGAAGTCCCTCCAGTCATCTGCCCTCTCCTAGATTTTTATTCCTGGATTTTTATTCCAGGATTTTAATTCCAAACTGAGCTGCATTTTCTTTTTTCTTTTTTAAAGATTTATTTTTATTTTTTTATTTATGATAGTCATCACAGAGAGAGAGAGAGAGAGGCAGAGACATAGGCAGAGGGAGAAGCAGGCTCCATGCACCGGGAGCCCGACGTGGGATTCGATCCCGGGTCTCCAGGACCGCGCCCTGGGCCAAAGGCAGGCGCTAAACCGCTGCGCCACCCAGGGATCCCTGAGCTGCATTTTCTCAGCTGATTCATGCCCCTTTCCACCAACTCACTGCATGCTTGCCTTTCTAAACTTTTCTCCATGGGCTGTAGCTGTCCTATCCCACAGTAAACAGGGCAAGGGCATGGCTAAAACAGTGGTTGTGAACAGTGTGAAGAGCAATGTGGGGTAGGAAAGTAAGATGTTATGAGCCTTGACATTCAGGGTTTGTTTTTTGTGTGTGTTTTTGTGTTGTGTTTTTTGTGTTTGTTTTTGTTTTGTCAGCTTCTAGAACTTGGGGAAGGATAGAGATTTGCCACCACTCAAATGGCATCAGTATCACTCATTCAACTCACTCATTCTTCAGTTTCTTAACATTTTCATCTCAGTGAATAACTGCATTCATATCAGCTACCCATTCCCAAGGCTAGAATATAGACTTTGTCACTAAAACCAAAACCTAACCACACTAAGGACCCTGCTCCATGCACTTCTGAAATATCAAATTCTATCCCATTCCAGTTTATTGTTTTTCAGCCCTCCTCCTTGGTTATTGTCACAGATAATAGCTAAATTCCAATCTCACTGATACTCTGGCATGTTTACCTGGTTAGATTTTTGCTATCTATCATTCCTGTCCTGTTCCTTATCATTCAGTCTGGCCTCTGTTGTCCAACATATCAACACTGCTATCCATCCAAGAGTTCAAGAGTTCTCTTTCTCCTCTAGCCCATTTCTAAAAAGTGTTGAAAAAAATCATTCAACATCATAGGAATATAAATTCATATCCAGCCACAATTAAGACCTTTGGGATCCCTGGGTGGACAGTGGTTTGGCGCCTGCCTTTGGCCCAGGGCGCGATCCTGGAGACCCGGGATCGAATCCCACCTCGGGCTCCCGGTGCATGGAGCCTGCTTCTCCCTCTGCCTGTGTCTCTGCCTCTCTCTCTCTCTGTGTGTGACTATCATAAATAAATAAAAATTTAAAAAAAAGAAGCATGATGAGTCTAAAGAACCATCATTTAAAAAATAAAAAAAAAAAGACCTTTGTGCTGTTAGATAATAATAGAGCTATTTCCAGCATTGTTTTAAAACATGTCTTCTGAAACATTTGGTCCCCTCCACTCCAGCCTTGGCTCTATATGTTACATCACAGAAGAAATAGAAGATATTCATTAGGGACACAATCTACTTCCAATGCTTATCTAGAGCTAAGCTAAGTACTAGAGAGCCTTCTAGTACTTCATCCTTTGTATTTGGAAAAGTCCCCCACCTCCATGTAGAGCTAATCCTTCACTGTATGCATTGGATCCTATACTCTCAACCTTCTTTTAGTCTAATATGTCTTCTCTTAAATTGCTTTCTACTTGACATCTGACTCCAAGTATTTAAACATGATCTACCATTAAAAATAAACTCTTACAGACCCTTCCCTCTCTCTACCATACTGTATCTTTCAACTATATAAACCCACTTTTAAAACAATTTGTCAGTTTTCTTCGCTTCAAAGTCCCTCTTTAGCCTACTTCCTTTTGAACTCTACTCCTATCATTTCATGAACTAATTCTTGCCAAGGACATTAATGGCACTGATATTAAATCCATCATCTGCTTTCTGATCATTTTCCTTCCTAACCTCTAGGCAGTTATCAACTTCAACAATGATTGTGCTCTAGAAATCTTCTATGCTTTTGGCTTCTACAACATCATGCTTCTTACATCTTCCATCAGCTCTCTAGATGCTTCTGCTCAGGCTTCTTTGCACTTCCCTTCTTCCACATGGCCTGTAAATGCTGATAATTCTCAGAAGGCCAAAATGTTCTAACTTCACCTTCATCAATAGATCTCAATTTAGAAATCACTCCCTTAGGGGACCCTCCCAAGCCTCCACGTATTGGGTTGAAAACCCTCTAAGGTACCCTTCCAAAGTACCTCAAGCTTATTTTCTATTTGCATTTATTACAATGCTTGCATTGCTGATTTACAGGGCGGCATTCTCATGATACTATGAACTCCTTAGGAACAAGAATTGGCTTACTTTTGGTCTTAAAACTTCAATGCTGAATTCCATGCCTGCCAAACCTTAGTCACATTACAAATATGTCTTGAATAAATGAGATTGCTTATTTTGGCTATAACTGAAGAGACTCGTTTTCTGAAAATTTCAACTATCTGGCATATATTAAATAAGTGAGAATAACTAAATAAAATAAAACACTAATACTAGTATATTAGTGGGTTAATAGGACTGGTAAGTCTCAATGGCAGTGTAGCATAGTGCTTTACACTACCTAGTTTTGTTCTCATCTCATTACTGTGCTTGCTGTGTGATGGTGAATAAATAACTCAGATCCCCTGTGTTTCTTCTTTTTTTTCTTTTTTTAATTTTCATTTAAATATTTAAGTAATTAAACTACTTGACTTGATTTTTTCTTAAGAAAAATGCTTAGGAAAGGGCTTTGTGATAAAATTACATATGTAGACATTTTAGATTTTTACAGTGATTATGGATTTCTGGCAACACAAAACAAAGTATGTGTCTACATGTATGTGTCTCTATTTACATATAGCTAGGTAGAAGTCAGTTGACATTTTGGTTGATGAAATGGTAGAAATTACTAATAATGATGAGGCAGTACACATGAAGATTCTATTGCAGAGCAGAGAAATGAGCAAACTGATCAATTATTTTTTGTCTTTTAATATAAATTAAAAAGTTAAATCTCATTGGCCTAGTTTTTAACATTGATCAAACATGATAATGACGAATATGTGCTTGAACTCTCATCATTGTATTTCTACTAAAATATCTTGCCTCTCATTTTAGGAAACTAGTTATTCAATGAACATTTTAATTTGTTAAGAAATTTTAAGCCCAAGTTGAGAGATCTCACATTTTCTTTAAGAATGGAAATGTAAACAACAATAAATATTTATAATTATTGTTTCTCCTTAAGCCAACAAAAGATACCATTTGAATAGTTAAATGATGTGATTGTGCGTGAAATGTGTCTAACGCCATAGCAATTTTCCAAATATAAATCTTGGGTAATGGAATTGTTTTCTCCTACAGAAGAGAATGTTGATTCATGTGTTCATGAATACTTTCATGTTTTCTTGCAAGGTACCAAAAATTCATAGAATCACAGACTCTTAAATCTGGAAAAGGCCTTGGTGATTGTAGAGTCCGAATACGTCATTTTACACATGAGAAAACTGAAAACTGATTTCCCTGTCTCCACAAAGGGAACTAGAAAGTGCTTTTTAGTTTCTTCTGCCACAGAAAAATCTATTCCATCCTGCAAAGCCAGCACCTTCCACCTTTTCTAATATTCCATTTTCCATCTCCTCTCCAGGCAAATGCTGAGCTCAAGGAAGGCCCAACAACATGCACTGTCCTGGCACAACCTCACTCTCTCTTGAAGGACTTGAAACATATTCCTCCTTTTGTTCGAATTCTCCCTCTTATATATTTCCTACTTCAAAACTCAGCAAAAGTGTTGCCTCCTCCAGGAAGAGCTCTATGATCTGAAAGACTGAGACGAGTTATTTCCAATATCTTCTTATTTCTACCACAGTATGTATATTATTGAATCATAATTGTGGACCTACTTCTTCTGCTTACTAGGTTACCAGGGCCCAGAACAGTCTTGGCTCATCGTTTCATGATGAAATTCAGGAGTAGGTGCCAAGGACTCTCACATGCTAAAATACAAGTACAAACAGAAACAGGGCAAGAAATGGAAAAAAAAAATGGATCCTACTGCTAATTTCTCCAGACAGCATTGGAAATTCACTTATAAACTTTATTTCACTTAGCTACGCACACAAACATATGCATGCATGCATACACACATATATGCTATATGAGAGAGCTTGAAAGGGAAGAAACATATTCAGCTAAAATTCTACCTAGGTGACTAATCCTTGATCTCTCTGGAACAATTCTTTTGGGGCTTCTTAAGGGCAAACACCATAAAAGAGGGCCTTGATAGACCACATACCCTTCTGAGGGTGCTGCAGATATGCTGACCAAACACCAAAAACCGCCATCAAAGCACATGCACTGGGGATGGCCTACCACTCTGGGCTGCCTCTTCCGATGGAGAGTCAGCCTCATCTGGGTCTTTGAAAAGCACTTACTGTTCCTTGCTGGTGATCAAACCAAAACCTCTATCAGTTTCTTTGAGAAAAAAAAAAGCTACATGATCCAGCTGACAAAATGATGTATTTTATGAATAATAAATTTCTCAAGGGCTTCAGTCCACGTTATTTACTAGACAACCATAATTTGTAATGTTTACTTAAACACTGGCTCTCAACAAAACACTTAGAAACACTTAGCATCCTGTCCCTGAGCAGTTTGTATCTGAAGTCTGGACTTTTTAATTATATTGTGTGGAAAGAATTTTAGAATGCCATTACCCCATTCACCAACAAGGCCGCCAACACCAGCCACATTTACAGTCATAACCAGACTGTGATGTCTGAAAAAACACACCAGTGGAAGCAGCAGCATCACTACTATTGGGGCAATGCGAAGTCTGTCTGAAACTACTGCCTCGTCAAAGTCCTCACCACGACTCCAAGAGAGAACATGACATATTTTATATATAAGTAAGGAAGTCCCAGCTGGAATACTTTCTTTAACCTCAAGAGTCATATTTTTTTCATCATCTGATACACTTTACTGGTTGCTTTAGTATTTAAAATGAATTAAGCACTATTAAACCCCATTTTTAGGTAGTTTCATCAGTACAGCCTAAGGGGATATAAAGCAAAGAGATTTCTCTGGCAGAAATCCAGATACTAATGGTGCTAAAATGCCTTCTTATTGCGTTTAAGTCAGTAGTTAGGTCAAGTAGACAAACATATTTTAGAATATGTTTAAATAAGCACTCCATTTAGTGTTGCTTTTCAACTCACACGTTTTCTCTTCCTTATTCTCTTTCCTGGCTAATACAAAAGGTGACACAGTCACAGGCATAGTGGCTTTGTGCCCTGGACAAATTGAATTTTTCGGTTCCGCTCAGAATATCTGCATCTCACAGCAATTATGATGATCATGATGAGGACATCGAGGAAGCCAGTAGAATATTGTAGAGGACTAAAAGGATGATAAGGGTGGCAAATCATCACTGTGTAGACATGTATCAAGGAGACATGTGTCCCTGGACACTTGACTACATCTCCTTTGCAGAAGTAAGAAAACTGGTCACCAATTGTGCACATAAATTTAAACTGTGTTTGGTCTATGAAGAAAATGAGTCTCGAATCTCATTTACAGCTACCATAGTTTTGGCAGAGAATGTTATCACTAAAGCAACTTTACAAGGACAGTGGCATTTTAATTGTAAGCATCTAACTATAAATGAAATTGGGATATATATTTTTGCAGAGAGTGGAGAGACTCAAAAAAGGCAGGAAGTGAAGGCTGTAAGGAGAGATTTTTGTTGCTAAAATTATGCATGCAAAGTGGCACTTCTGGACAAAAATGAGAGATTAGGCAATCTTAAGTTATGATGTAAAGGAAGCAAGGTGGCAAGTGGATGGAATAAAAACAAAGGAACTCTTGGAGCAAGCAAATTATGCCAAGAAAAATTAATCATAATCATGTAGTAGGAAATAGGATAAAAATTATCAAAAATGTGCATTTTATGTGATTTTTATGAAATGGTAATGAGTGCTATGAGCCAAAGGGCAATTTTGAGTAGTTTTTTGATATGTATGCCCACCATGTTGGGCAAGGAATAAGGGCTCAAAAAATGATTGTTCAGTATGTACAACGTGTGTCCATATGAGTGGATGAGTGCATGGATGAGTGCATGGATGAGTGGGATGGACAATGTCTATGCCATAGTCTGTATAAATTTAGTGATAAACCTTAGGATTTGGGAAGCAATAGAGGTGAGTATCCTAAGGTAGAAAGTTTTTAGTGCCACACTGTCTCACACAAATGCTTAAATTAAGTTGACATAGCCTGCATCATCAAAGGGGAATTGTTATAAAGATGTTGCTCATTGACAGGTCTTGGTCAGCATCTGTTAGGTTGTCTTCTGAACACGTCCTAATGATTCATCCTTTTACCTTAAAAATGAGTTGAGGGCCAAATATAGGATGTATTTCAGAAGTAGTTGCTTCATTTAGAAACAGATGTGTTCAGGTGATCTTCTCTTACTGGGTTACACAATTATTTGATACGCCAACTTAGGATCTAGAATTTCTCCTTTCTCTCTTTGCTGAAACTATGCAAAATAATCATGTGGCCCTGCATATACTAACAATATTTGAGCTTATATTAAATATTATTCTTGTCTTTGAAATGTGCTTTGTATCCTCTTTTATGTTTATCAGATCTTCCCTTAAGTCTTTCAGTTTTATTATTTGTCTGGATATCACTATCTCAAGTCCTGCCCTCCCTCCACCCCTACTTCCTCACTCTGGCTTCTCCCTATCTCATGGGTATGAGCTTTTCCTTTTTATTTACTTTCTATGACCCGCGGTCTTCTGGAGCATAGTAGTGGTGGCCGTGTTTTAAGTTTCTCCTATTCTATGTGCTACCTGCAGCTTCTTCCCTGGTGGCTTGGGGAATCGTAAATGGTATGTATCTATTTACTTGACCATAAGAGAAGCATTCAATATTTTTTTCTTCCACATCTTTGTGTATTTTTTGGGAACCAAGATATTTCCATAAAATTATAAAACTCATGGTCATGGCACAGAAAGAAAGTTGAAAAATATTTATAATAGGTTCTTAGTGGTTTAGCTGGTGAGTATATGTGTGACTCCAACTGTATGTCAGTCAATTGTAAAATTCCATACGCTCTTTAGAACCCTAAGGCTACATTTAGAAAATGATTTTATGTGGACCAATATAATCCATTTGTGAAATTAAACTAGTTCTTCAAAACTATACAGATAACACTTGAGCTTTAGGAACAAGGGGAAATGGGTGGTTCTAGTTTGAAGATATATTCTGGAAAGCGAGGTCAACAGACTTGACCTTCACATTCACACAGCAGGCTAAGGTATATTTGAGATACTTTCAGTGGGGTACATGGGCATTCAGCAGTTTAATTCTCCTGGAGAAGCAGAAACTTCAATGTGCACAGAATTCATTTTCCCCCATTACGGTAATATTCAATTGGACTAAATTATCCTGTAACAGCATTTGATCGTGCAGCTACTGGATCTGGCTTCATTTACTTTAAGGTTAGTAAAGTCACAGCTTAAATTGCTTAAGAGTTGGCAGCATCAAAGTTCTCTCTTTTCTTTATTAACTTCTTTACTTGTAAAGAGTTGAAAACTGGCACAGAAAGTGGGAGGTCAGTCTGGAAGAAATATTACAGGTCATCACCTCTACTTTGGAAAGGGCAATGAGACAAGGATGTAAAAAGAAAAAAAAAAAAAAGAGATGTTCAAGACTTTTCTTGTTTTAAGCCAGTTAATCCTCAAAGGAAAACCTAAATCATATTAAAAAGTATGAAAATGGTAAGAATAGTTAAATGAAAAAATATTCATTTAGATAATTATTTTACTAAGTATAATAGAAAATCAGGAATGGCATACATGTTTGTGCTTTAGAAAAATATTATCATAGACCTCATTTTCATTCAAAGCAAATTGAGATGAGTGTTCTAAAGGACATGAAGAGAATTTTCCTCCTCCTGGTAGAACTTGGACTTTCTGGAGCCAGCCTTAAAACTATGAAGGTTCAGGAGATAGGAGAATCATGAAACCCAGTTAAATGAGAAAATCCAGGGATAATAGGGAATCTAAAAATGAAGGGAGTGGGTGTCACAGAAGAAGGGCCCCCGGAGAATTCTGAAACCAGAGGAGGGAGGCTGTGGTAAGAATGTTCTCAGCTAATAAATATCAGACCTGAAAGCAAATTGGGACTACAGGCAGGGAAGATCAGGCAAGGAGGCCATGCACATTTTAGAAGCCAGAATGGGAAGCAGATCTGGAAGGCAGCTTTGAGAGGGCAGGAAAGTTTACTCCTTTTACAGATAACCAGATTTAGAATCTGGTAAAGTGATTTTAGTAATTCCTGTTGGAATCTGAATGAGGCACTGGGTATGAACAGCCAGGAAAGCAAAAGTAAGCCAAGTGTGTGTGTGTTTCTGAAAACACTCAGGAAAGGGTACAGGGATGGGGGTGAGAAGTTGAGGAGTGTCTTTCGGGATCCAAATCCACACGGTTCAATTTTCTACACCCTCTCCTGTGCAATCATGGGGATGTTATATTTTATGCAGCATTTTTAGATATTTAAAAATTAGCAAGCAGTCCCATTATCACCAATCATAAACCACATCCGCAATTCAACCACTCAATATAGCCAGGCACATAAAACAGACGTGTACTCTCATAAAAGACGTGGTCTCTTCTCCAGGCAAAGGTGATAAGCAATCATGGATCATGATGAATACAGACAAGGAGAAACTGAAAAGATTTTGTTCAAGAGCCTCAGGCCAAAAGCCTGCTTGTGGAAAGTTGTCCAGGACTTTTATTTCCTGCATAGAACACTGAGGATGGTAATTTTGAAGGCGCCATCAGAAAGACCCCTTACTGAGCCATATCGCAGTGGTCTATTTTAGGACAATAAAGGGTTGAACTCCCTTTCCTGGGATTTAAAAGTTGGGTTTCACTGAGTGTAGCTATTTCAAACCTGCAGCTGGCAGGCCTTGGAATTGATACAGTATAATAACACTGTGCTTCAGAACTGGGAGTTACTTGGGATGGAAATGGCACCATCGTACTCTTCAATGAGCAGCTTAAAGAAGATTTTAGTAATACTGAGCTGCAATTGCTCAGTGACAAAGGTACTCTCTAGCTGTACTTTTGACAGGGTTTAAACTCATGGGGGTACAGTTCATAGAACATAATGCTTCCTTCCGAGTTTAGAAAGATATAATAACATGCACAATCACAATCTATTATTAGGAAAGGCTGAATGACAGGTGATGTCCAAAGATAGACAGAAATGCTATCGAGTACAAAGCAACAATCAAGAAGCTCCTCTTAAACAAATTGTATAATTGTGTGTATTTTTATATTTCTTTTATTAAATTCACTTATAGCTTTATATATGGCCTTTGGGGCATAGGGATTAGAGAAGATTTCAAGGAAGAAATAATGGGTGCTTTGCTTTGGTTTAACTACCCTTAAATAGAAAACTTCTAAAATTAAATCTACTAGTTAAATAGAAAGATATTTATTTAAGGAAAAATATTGCTCTTAAAATTTTTAAATGCCCTAGGGCTCGTGCTTGGGATCCTTTATCTCCTCTCCATAGGTAATCTCATCTACTCCCATGGCCTCAAATTCATCTATATGATAATGACTCCCAAACAGTATCGCTAGCCTTGACCTCTTCCCCATCTCCAGGAGAATATCTCTCAGGGATTTCTAATATGCATCTCAAATGTACCATGTTTGAAACAGAACTCTTTGACACCTTCCCGTCCCTCACCCTCACTCTCCTCTTTCCTCAGTTTTGTCTCATCTCTACTAGCTGACTCCTCCACCAACCAACCAACCAAACAACCAACCAACTAACCAACCCACCCTATTGCTCAACATAAAACAAAACAAAAAAACAAAACAAAATAAAACAAAGACATCCTTGATTCTTCTCTTTTCTTCTCTTTTGACGTAAAATTCACAAGCAGGAGCTGCTGACTCTGTTATCAATTTACAAGTGAGATCTGTTCTCTTCTCTTTACCCATTTTTCTGCCAATGTCATCTGTCCGCTGGGTACTTTAGAGCCTCCCTATTTGTTGTCCTATTCCCTTTGGTCCATTGTCTCTCACAATAGCCCAGGCAGTCTGTAAATACTGTAAATAAGATCATGCCTTATGGACTTAAGACCTTAACAATTTCTTGATGCATTTAGAGTAAAATGTACATTTCTGACTCCTGCCTATGAAGACCCACATAATCTGGCTGCAGTCTACCTTGGATCCTATTTAATCGTCCTTTCCCCTGGGTCAACACACTCAAGCCATAGCACATTCTTTCTACCCTTGGGAACATGCCAATATTGTTCCCACCCTAAGGCTTATTATATTTGAAGTTTTATCTACTGTCTTCTAAATATTATGTGGTTGATTCCTTCTTAAAACTTAGGACTTCTTCATTTTAATTCTCTGCATTATCAGTAAATCAAAATTTCTGTTGAACAGGGTATTCACCTTATTGTTCACAATTATATGCCCAATACATAGAAAAAGTCTTTCACAGGGTTGATTCTCAGTAAATACTTGGCAAATAAATGCCCTTCAGAGTTCTTATGATGATTCTATAACTACAGGTGTTATTTTGTACAAAGCGATTAGCTTCTTCAAGAGTCACCTTCCTAATTTGTAAATTGACAAATTGGGACTACTACCTGGTCATTTAGGCTTAATGCTATAAGAATTTGGAGTCTATAGTAATTCCATAACCTGCCTCTAATAAAAATAACCAGATTGGGAGGGAGGGGGGTGAAAATAAACCAAAGATATAAATTTGCCCAATATTTTTGTCTATCTTGTGATTTAATTGACAATTAGATAACTCTGCTGCTAAGCTATAGGTAATTCTTATAGTCCAGATCACTATTTTTTTTAAATTTCATATTTAATTAAAAAATAAAGATTAGTTGATTTTTTTCTGTAGCAACTGAACTTTAGATTAAAATAACTATGTATAGCTATTAAAAAGTATTAAAATAATATTATTTTGTTTGATAATATGTGGGAAGCATTAGCAGGGCAGGTATTTGCTCAAATTCTACCTCTGCTCCTCAATAGCGGTATGACTTTGGGGGAAATTTTAACCTCTCTGAAGTGCAGTTTCCTGTTATTATAAATGATAAGGTAATACTCAAGTCATAGGATTATTATGAAGACAAAGTTTCCTGGGCAGTTCCTCACACAAAATAGAAACTCAGATCTAATTCTCTTTCCTCTTTTCTTTCTTCTTGTTCATTGCATACACTTCTATTCAAAGATCAAAGCATTTTATTTTTTCCCTGACATCAATGACCTCTCATTCTAATGGTGCTTCTGCAACCAGGCTGGAAGAGAATTATCACAATGAAAAGAGTTGTGGATTAAACCTTTTTAGCACTTTGCTAAAACGTCCCAGGAATCTTCTGGTACCAAAGCCTCCCCGCGATGCCCCTGCACTATCACAACATATGTCCTAGCAAGACAGTTTGAAAGTAGCTTAAAAGCTAAGGGAGGGAAGGACTCCCATGCTTATATTTAGTTTCTACCAGGACAAGAGAATAGATAAAAATTACACATAACCACAGAACTCCTTATCTTTAAGAAACCTTATTGTCTTTTGCCCAATGAGGAAGAGAATTTTCTCAAAATTGATTGCTTCCCTTGTCTTATAATTTCTGCTCTTAAGGCACTCAACTCTCTTCAATCTAATCTATGTATTGCGTTTGCATAAATTTGTTCCCCTACCAATCCCCCAGTCCTAGAATTCATTTGCTGGCTCTTTAGATTCCCATTTAAAATAACTTTAAAGTTTAAAATTTTCAGTTCTATCAGAAAATCATCTTTTAAGAAGAAAACAGAATATCAAACCTAACATAAATAACAGAAATAAAATGAACAGAAATAAATAACTCATTTCCTGTATATACCAACAACCTGTGAGGTTAGGTAGCACAATTTGTTAATGTCAGATTGATGACTTGAATTAAGTTCTACTAATTCCTACTTGATGTTTTTAATCACCATACCATGGGCTGACTTCTATTAGTGAAGTACAACATACAATTTTTGTGTGTGCAAAAAGTGTAATCCTGGTGTGTTTATAGTGCATTTTCAATGTTGTCTCAGACTCAAAAATGCTGCTCTTGGTGATGGAGGGCTGCAGTTGATAGCCCTCTACTCAGTGAGCACAACAACTGGAAAAAGAGAAAATCAGAATAACTCTACCATGATCTAAGGGATATAATTGCCATTCAATTAAGAACAACCATTTATTTTATCAGGAAATACTAACAACAGCAATAATATTTAATGCATTTGATTCAACAGATAACTATGGAGCAAAATATGAGTAGTACAGTGCTTAGTCCTAATAAGTGCTTGGTAAATGTTAGTTATTGTTGTTGTTATTTCTCTGTATCCCATGTAATATATAATAGTTTTTTATGACATTTTTCCTCATTCAGTCCTCTCAACAATTCATAGGACTGGTAGTAATAGCAGTACTACTGTTGCTATTATTACCATCTCTAATTTACAAGTGAGTAAAAAGAGCAAGCCATAAATATCTCTGCCTCTCTGAACCAATAAGAGTTTGGTGAGCAGTTATAGATCACCTATTTGCATCATGCACTCACTTAAATGTTCCCCTCTATAACTTTTAGCAAAAATCACACCATCCCCACATGAACCCTTCAGGTTCAGAGACCAAAACAATACTGTGCAGCCAGTTTTTTGTTTTACTCACTGTAATCTTCAGAGGAGTCTTAACATACGGGGTTCAAATTTCTCTTTCATTGACTTCTACCCATTGGTCTTATGTTAAGCTCTCTCTGGAGCTTCAAAAAATAATTTTAATTTCTCTCTTATATGAGTAAAATGATAGAAAACTGCCATCATATGTCTTCTCCTCTTCTGCAGATTAAGCATCTAATTACTTCAACAATGTCACGTCTGATACATCTTGCACTTTCCTATCTGGGTTGCTTTTCTCTCTGTTGCACTCCCATTTATCAATGCCTATATTTGAAAGTGGCAGTCACAAAATCATAAAATACTTGGATCATTGGCTAGATGGTGCAGAACATAGTAGGACTATTAATTCCCTTGATCCTCACCCTATAAAATTCCTGTGTGACTTTCAAGTTTCAGCCCAAATGTTACCACTTTGATATAAACATCTTCACTCAGCTGAGAAGCAAACATCATCATTTTTATATTCATTCATATAACAAATATGTGATCTACCATATGAGATCTGGTCTGGTTATTAGACATGGTGTGAAAAACAAAGCAAACTTATTTCCTGCCTTCTTTGGTCATATAGAAGCCAGACATTAAAAAAGTATATACAAATTCATGCATAATTACAAATTTTGTGAAGGTGAAGAGCAGGTTATTAGGATAGTAAATAGTATTTAGGGGGTGGTATTTTATGTAAGCTCTGGAAAATACCTAGAGTATATCAAAGGCATATATATATAAGTATTTGTGTGTGGGTTTTGGTGGGGCTAAAGTATGTGGCAGGCAGTGGAGGGGCTAGATGGGTAGAATGAGTTTTTAGAGAAAGGAAATACTAATTTCAAAATCCTTGTGAGTCTTGGAAGTGTTTTTTTTTTTTAATTTTTATTTATTTATGATAGTTACACACAGAGAGAGAGAGAGAGAGAGGCGCAGAGACACAGGCAGAGGGAGAAGCAGGCTCCATGCACCGGGAGCCTGACGTGGGATTCGATCCCGGGTCTCCAGGATCGCGCCCTGGGCCAAAGGCAGGCGCTAAACCGCTGCGCCACCCAGGGATCCCGAGTCTTGGAAGTTTTGAAGATAGAACTAGAATCTAGCATCCTTGGTGTCATGAAGAAGAGGGAAAATGACATGTGAGAAAGCACAGAAAGGAGACTTTCTCATGACATGACACATTTTGCCTTGCACACATATCTTATATCCCCTGTAGAAATGCATTCTCTTTAAAGTTAGTGAACACACTTCATCTTTAGACCCTTGCCATATCTAACAAAATGCCTCATATACCTGGGGACAATACAGATGTGTTGACTTAAAATGAATAGATATCTTTAACTATCCTTCATAGCTATGTACTACTTATAGTTTTGATAAGCAGTATGGTTAGTTAACATACTGATAAGACTATTGAATAGGAGTGACCAAGTATAAAACTACATATCCCAACAAAATGACATGTCTTCAGGTTGATAGTGTTTTATTTATGAATACTTTGTAGATACGGTTGTTTGACCATCTTCATTCAAGCCTCAGTTTCTCCAGCTTACATATTAAAGAAATCCCCACAAATTTTTCATTTGTATTGGTGAAAAAGCCATTAAGGACTTCTTCAACCTGATGAAGAATATCTTTTAAAAATACACAGTTGTTATCATATTTAACACTCAAAGCTTTTCTACTAAGATCAGCTACAAGGCAAGGATGGTCCTCTCTTTCCACTCCTTCTCAATGCTGTAATAGAAGTTATAGCTAGTGAGAGAAGACAAAGGATTCAATAAAATATATACAAATTGGAAAAGAAAAAATAAAGCTTTCATTATTCACAGATGACATGATCATCTGTATAAAAATCTGAAAGAACTGACAAAAAAAAAAAAATCTCCTGGAACTAATAAGCAAGTATAGCAAGGTTGAGAATACAAGGCTAATATACAAAAGTCAATCACTTTTCCTATATACTAGGCATAAATAAGTGTAATGTGAAATTAAAAATATAATACCATTTATATTAATACCCCAAAGAAAAAATAATTGGTTATAAATCTAACAAAATATATACAAAACCTTTATGAGGAAAACCAGAAAAAAACCTAATGAACAAAATCAAAGAACTACATAAATGGGAGAAATATTCCATGTTTGTGGATAGGAAGATTTCATATTGTCAAGATGTCAGTTCTTTCCAACTTGATTTATGGATTCAATGAAATCCCAATCAAGATTATAACAAGTTATTCCATGGATATATAGACAAACTGGTTCTAAGTTTTGTATGGTGAGGCAAAAGACTCAGAAAAGCCATCACAATATTGAAGGAGAAGAATAAAGTTTGAGGACTAACACTACCCAACTTTAAGACTTATTGTAAAGCTACAGTAATTCAAGGCAGTGTGGTATTGGTGAAACAATAGACAAATAGATCAATGGTACTGAATTGGGACCCCAGAAATAAACTCACAAAAATATAGACAATTGATCTTCAAAAAAGGAGCAAAGACAAAACAAAGGAGCAATGTTAGTCTTTTCCATAAATAGTGCTGGAGTAACTGGACTTCGATATGCAAAAAATAAAAGAGAGAGGGAGAGAATATAAAAACATAGGCCTTACACTCTTTACAAAAATTAATTAAAAATAGATCACAAACCTAAATGTAATAATCTATAAAACTTCTAGAAGATAACAAAGGAGAAAATGTGGATGAACTTGGGTACAGCAACACCTTTTTAAACAAAATACCAAAGACATAATTCCTGAAAGGCATATTTGGATAAGCTAGACTTCATTAAAATAAAAAAATTCTGCTCTGCAAAAATCAATGTCGAAAGAATGAGAAGACAGGTCACAGACTGGGATAAAATATTTGCAAAAGACATATATGATAAAAGACTAATATCTAAAATATACTGAGCCATCTTAACATTCAACAGTAAGAAAACAACCTGATTTAAATAAATGGACCAAAGACCTTAACAGACACTTCACCAAAGAACATATTCAGATGGCAAATAGGTATACAAAAAGATGCTCCACATTTAATACCATTAGGGAAATCCAGATTAAAACAACAGTGATATAGCACTACATACTTACTAGAATGGTCAAAATCAGGAATACTGACACCACCAAACGCTGGTGAGAATTTGGAGCTATAGGAACTCTCATTCATTGCTGGTGGGAATACAAAATTGTAGTCACTGTGGAAGACAGTTTTGCAATTTCTTACAAAACTAAACATACTCTTACCACATAATCCAGCAATCTCACTCCTTGGTATTTATCCAAAGGAATTGAAAATGTATGTCTACACAAAAGCCTGCACAGGTCTGGTTATTGAAGCTTTATTCATAATTGCCAAAACTTGGAAGACAACAAGAAGTCTTTCAGAAATAAACTGTGGTACATCGAGACAATGGAATATTATTTGGCACTAAAAGAAAATGAGCTATAAGCCACAAAAAGGCATGAAGGAGCTTAAATGAATATTAGTAAATAGAAAATCCAATCAAAGGCTACATACTACATGATTCCAATTATTTGACATTCTAGAAAAGACAAAACTGTGGAGACAGTACAAAGATCAGTTGTTACCAGGGATTATTAGGGATGGCGAGGATGGATAAGTAGGCAAAGAACATATGATTTTTAATTAAAAATCTTTAATTTAGTAAAAATATTATTTATGATACCATAATGATGGGTACATGTCATTATACATTTGTCCAAACCTATAGAACGTACAGTACCGAGAGTGACCCATATTGTGAACTATGGACTTGGGTGACTCTCATATGTCAATATAGGTTCATCATTTGTAACAGATGTACCACTATGATGGAGAATGTTGATAATGGAAAAGCTATACATGTGGGGGAGAAAGGGAATATGGGAAATCTCTGCATTCCCCCCTCAATTTTGCTGTGAATCTAGAACTGCTCTAAAAAAACTAAAGTCTTAATACAAAAAATTTCTTAGACCACTAAGATGGGTCTTTTTTTCCCTTTTTTTTAACCAGTAGTTTTCTCGAATTTTGTATCTATGAAAAAAGGCTAAAAATATTGAATTTATAAGTCAACTGGAGTTCATAACCAATTTTCTAATATATAACATGGAAATCTTTAAAAGAGCACACCTCCTAACCTTTTCTGCATAGAACACCCCTAAGGACAAACATTGAACAAAATTTGACAAACATTGCACTAACTGCCCTTCTCAAAGAATTCTTATGTTGTTGAGAATGTAAGATTCCCTATGCAGGCTATCAAGCAATAGGGTAAAATGATATCTAAAAAAAAGTAGTAAGATGAATATTGCTGACAATTAGTGTTAAGGGAGTCAGAGGAGGAAAACGCTTCAGGAGTGATAAGATATTAAATTTGGGCTTTCATGGAGGAAGAATGTTTTGAGACAATTATATTGTAGAATATGAAAATTACCTTTAGCTCTATCAACAGTCTCTAGGTCAAATATGATCAACATGATTCCCAGATCAGGAACTATGGCTGCTGAAACTAAAGACACTTTTTCTCAGCCTTCATAAGACTTAACTTTTCCAACTAGAAAAGCATATTTCCAAAATGTCCGTGAGAAAAAACACTGAGAAACACTGAGAGCTGCTGATGACAAGTATCATGGTTTAAAAGCAGTGATTGTTATAGGCAGCAGGCCTTTAGAAATCAGTGGGTGGATTGGGGCCCTGTACAGTATGATTTGAGAATCATAATCTACAACTTTTGTTCCTAAAAATAGAGACTCATCCATTGGATACAGAGGATATTTAGGTCATCAAGAGATCACCATAATTTCAGTGCATGATAAATATGACCTGTTCTACAAATTCAGAGCAAGTACATACTTCGATTTTTTTTTTTACCTTTTTTTAAACTACCCTTTCCAATTCCCTTAAGGACAAGTATTTTTTGCCAATCACTTCCCTTCTGGAATTTCTTAAGGACATGAGCATTTATCCAACCAAATATTTCAGTTCCTTTCCAAACAGCCAAGAGGAAATATATTAGTTCTTGTTTTTTTTTTTGGTCTCAAGGCATCACTCTGCAAAACCAGGTCTCCTAATTCAGGGAAATCCTTGATGTTCACAAGATGACTCGTAGTATAGGTCTGCTTAGTTTGCCTAAGTGCCTTGTATCATCTTCCTTCCTTCCTTCCTTCCTTCCTTCCTTCCTTCCTTCCTTCCTTCTTCCTTCCCTCCCTCCTTCCGTCCTTCCTCCCTCCCTCCCTTCCTTTCTTCCTATTAAATAATTTCACATCCAGTCATGGAGTCTACCTAGAAAAATAGGACATTACTAAGGGTCTCAATCTGTTATACTGGGGCTGGGCCACCAATTTAGAGTCTCTTTCTTTCTGGTAACTATATTTTGGGGAACAGTTTGATTTTCTTTGCTACCGGGTAGAGGAAAGGAGCCTGCTCCTCATTTCCAGACCACTGACTCATTATCCAACTTCATCAACCCTACTTCTTTCCCTCCACCAATAGAAAGGCAGATTTGCTAAGCTTCTCAAGAGAACAGAGCTGTCATTCACTAACATTCTCTTAGACCAATTAGTAACTCTTGACTTATAATTATGGTACTAAAAAGGGACATTCCAGGGATTCTTCTCTGATCAGTAGGTCTGTTTGGGGTTCCTTGTAATCCTTACTCCTACTTAAAGGAAGGAGTGATATCATTTCACTCTCCTCTCAAGGAGCCCTCTTTTAATTTGAGCTTTAAGAGACAACTGAACAAAACTATTACTGAAGAAATAATAGCTTTATTTTCTAAGAAAAAAACAACTTTGGGAAGCTTAGAAGAAGGCATAAGAAGCTACAACTGAGGGGCACCTGGGTGGCTCAGTCGGTTAAGTGTCTGCACTCAGGTCATGATCCATGGGAGCAAAATAAGGCTATATGAAAATAACTTACTGACTTAGATTCAGTAACATCTTCCTTATTCCTCAATATTGATTTCTTTTAAGATTTTATTTATTTATTCATGAGAGACACAAATAGGCAGAGACATGGGCAGAGGGAGAATCAGGGAGCCTGATGCAGGACTTGATCCCAGGACCCTGAGCCACTCAGGGACCCCTGATTTTGAAACATAGAGCATAATACAGCTCAGGGTACAAGAGCAAACATGGATTTTGATAACAGGACAGGGTCTTACTAGCTAGTAGCACAAAACATTACTCAGCTGATCCCTCAAATTCCTCTTCTATAAAATGGGAAATTACTAACCACCTTTTTTCAAAAAAATTTAAGGATAGTTGATACATAATACTATATTTAGTTTCAGGTGTACAACATAGTGATTCAAAAACTCTACATTATTCAATGCTCACCACAATAAGTGTAGTCACTGTCACTATGCGATATTATTACAGTATTACTGACTATATTCCCTATGCTGTACTTTTTATCTCTGTGATCTATTCATTTTCTAACTGGAGGTTTGGGCCTCCTAATCTCCTTTACCTATTTTACCTACCCCTCAACTCTCTTCCTCTCTGGCAACCACCATTTCGTTCTCTATATTTATGAGTCTGTTTCCATTTTTGTTTGTTGGCTTGCTTGTTTGTTTCTTTTGTTTTTTAGATTCCACATATAAGTGAAATCATATGGTAATTGTCTTTCTCTGTCTGACTTATCCCGCTTAACATAATACCCTTTAGGTCCATTCAGGTCTTCACAAACAGCAAGATTCCTTTTTATGGCCGAGTCACAGTCCTATATGTATTGCAGCACTATTTTCAATAGACAAGCTATGGAAGCCACCTAAGTGTCCACCGACTATACTTGAAAATTGCTGTAAGAATGAGATAAGATAATGCACGTGACAATACGTATATACAGTGTGCTTCCACTTCTTGGCTCTGTGATTTAATTGATTTACTTAACCTCTGTGCCTAAACTACCTCAGGGATTATTTGGAAAGTTAAATACCTTATACCTGTAAAGTTCTTTGAGAAATGCCCAGTGAGTGTACATGCTGCTGCTGCTGCTGCTGCTGGTAGTGATGATATAGTGACTGCCTTGCTTAGAAAACACATTAACCAGTTGTGATAACTAGTTTACAATCTCAGTGAATGACTCTTTAACTTAAAAATCCACCTTTGGGTATTTGTCGTTCATCGACTAATAAGTCATTTGACGCCTATCTTTGCAATACCATTAGATTATGGTACAAGGAGAAGCAATGTACATACATTGGACTAGAATGAACATCAGGTTTAATATAAAGAGACTTAGTTTTAGTCCACACTCTGACAATTTCTATGAGAACTTGGGATGGATTATTACCTTAAATTTGATCAAGCTCATTACTTCTGCTTTCAAAACTCAGTTCATTGAGGGACTATCACAGTTCTTATCTCTTACCCTCTAACAATCTATCTCATGACCTTAAAGCTTCTCCTTCTGCTGCCAACTCTTGTTCCTTCTCTCTAAAGCATCTATTTCAAATTTGACATGACTCACTGAGCATGATTGTTCTGGAAGAACTTTCTCCACCAGCCCCTCTCCTAGGCCACTGACCAGTTAGATTTGTTGGCCTTTGGACTGGCATTCAGCACAGTCCAAAGACCTAAAATGAATAGAGGGGTCAAATACTACAGAATAAAATTTAGAGCATTCTCTGTTCTGCAGGGGTGATGTGAGCAAACATTTTCCTTAGAAACCAACCTGTACAGGAAGCAATATGACTGATACATTTAAAACGAAGTTTAAGGCCATGTGCGGGGGCCAGCATTAGGCACTAAAAAAATAACAATGAATAAGACACTTTTGTCCCCCTTGAGGAGCTCATATTCTAGTGTGTTAAACAGAAATTTCACACACAATGGGAAAAAAAATCAGTGTGTTACTGCTATGATAAAGGTACGTGCTCTCAGCTAAGTGAAAGGAAAGAAGAGGACTTTGCTTGTTTTGGATGTTAAGGAAAATTTACCTCATAGGATAGTTTTGGAGCCTGAACCTTAAAGGATGAGCAAGAATCAGAAAGAAAAAAAAAAGTGCAGGTAAGCCATCCTGCAGCACAGAGACATGTCTCCACAAAAGCAAAGAGGTGGGGGTAAAGCACTGGCCAAGGCTCACGCTCAGCCCCACCAGCAGTTCAGCACTCCTGAGCATCTGGAGGGTACGGCAGGTGATTAAGCACGTGGGAAAAGGGAGTGCAAAGAGGAAAAAAAAAAAGAAAATTGTGGGAGTGAGGGTGGTGTTTAAAGAGGAGAGAAAAAAGTAAATAATGGATGTAGGTTCTTGGGAAATGAGCAAAGGTAGGAGTAAGAGAATTTCTAGACAGTGTGTCTGACAGTGGATGAAGGGCCTCTCTCTCTTGAGAGCAGAGGCTAAGAAAGGATCACAGGTGGATAAACATTTAGATGGAGTTCAGGGATATGGGGTCCGTTCTGCCTAACAGCTTTGATTCTTGTGTGAAGTGGTTGAGGGATTCATCTGCTGTAAGAGAGGGTGTTTGGGGGGTCAGAACCATGAGTAGGGCAAGGTTGTGCCATCCTGACTAAAGGTCCTGAGAAAGGAAGCAATAATCAAGGGCCAATAAAACCACCAGTGTTTCATAAATAATCAGATGTAAAGTATCAAGCAATTAGGAGTCCATCTAAGATTGCATGCTACTATTTTAGAGACAATAATAAGAAAAACTGGGTGATTTTCACCAGCAGTGTCAGTGTCCTCTGGCTCTAGAAGAGAATTCAGACTGCAATGCAGTAGTGTTCTGTTCCCATCTCGTCAGAAGTTCTCGGTTATTTTGATGCTTTCTTTAGAAGAGAAGGTGGAGGGTCTTAACATGAAAGATTCAGAGATCAACCTTGGGGTTCAGGCTGCTAAGGCTTATGGGAAAAGCCAAGTGGGGAGCAGTGGGAAGTGAATTTCCAGGAAAACAAAGGGATCATTGTAGTGGAGAACCTGATGAGACTGGAGAAGTGGCCCAATGAGAAAGTCTATTACGAAGCTGTGAGAGTGATGTTATGTGAAGAGGCAAAGCTGTAGTATAAGACTGCTGGGAATTGCTGATAAAATATGCTGCGACTGATGCTACGGGGGTCCAAGAATAACACTGAACAGGTCTAATATTCAAACAGAACAGGAGAGAACGCACATGACACAAGTATTTCTACTCTGCCTCCTTCTCTGTGATCTGGCTTGATCTTCTTAAGGAAGGATCACTGTCAGCGGTTAGTCCAAATTTTACACTTATTACATAATTCCTGGGGGCAGGGGCAGGCCGGGATGTTTCTTGGCTTGGTACATTTGCTGGGATTGTGGATCGGGAGAGAGTAAAACAACAACAACAAAAACCACAAGATAAAGAGATAAGTATCCTCCTGCCCCTTTTGTTACAAAGGTTGCCATGGTGCTAGAAAGGGACAGAACTCTTGACAAACAAGAGAATGTACTGTATTATGAGGAATTAGTTTTTTGTTTTTTTTTTTTAATATTTTTTTCTCTCTGAGTCAGGCTTAGTGAGAAAATTCCCTGACTCACACAGTATGCTGTGTGCCATGTTAACGGTAACATTTTCCAAAATGCCATACACCAGAGTAGCCTCTGCCTTTCCTGTTTAATCCTGGGACCCTACGGGGACAAAGCTATTGGGCCGCTGAGTGCCGTCTTCTGGTGATAAAGATTCTGACACATAGGATTTCCAGGTGATGACAAGGTCAAAGATGGGACCTGGATGCAGATAATCGAAGTGGTTTAGGGCTAAAGGTCTCTGGCTTTTAAGTTGTGAAACAACCTGTGCCCTTTGTTTTCAAATGAGTAATTTCTGGCTGATGACAGTAAACACTGTAGCACCATTTGGATGTATCCTCTGAAGGAAAATTCTTGTTCTGGGCCAAATGCTGCAGCAGTGAGGCTGTTCCTGCCAAAGTGAATTTTTCCCTTCTTTGTTCCTCTGGATAGTCCTGACAGTCTCTTGTATGTACACAGAGCCGAAAGCCATAATAACCCCAATTTTATAGATGAGGTGGCTGAGGCTCGGGGACTGCAAGCAGCCTCGCCCGAAGCACCACAGGGGTGGCAGGACGCTGGGGCTGCCGCCTTCCCGCAGAGCCCGCCTGCTCCCCGGGGGGCGAGGCCGACTTCCCCGCAGGAGTTGAGGCGCGCGTGGCGTGGCCGAGGGTGTGGGTCCCGTGTGCGCGCCGGGCCTCGAGGACTTTTGCCACCATCCGGAATCACCGGGCTCTGAGCAAGACGCGGGCTCCAAGAGGCTAAAGTCCCCTCTGTGTTGTTTTTTTGGGTTGTTTTGTTTCTGTGTGTGTGTGTGTGTGTGTGTGCGTGTGTGCGTGTGTGCGTGTGTGTCACACACCGGCACATCTGCGCGCGATGCGGCGTCCGGAGCTGCAGCCTCTGACCCCCGAGGCTCCAGCAGCTGCGCGCGTCCGGCTTGCTCTCCTGCTGGACCCGCACTCCGCGGGGTGGGGGTGGGGGTGGGGGTGGGGGTGGGGGGGCCCACAGAGCGGCCGGGCCGCCGCGGGCCGCGCCAGCTTCAGAATCCTGCTGCCACCTAGGGATGAGAGCGAGCGTGTCCCCGCGGGCGGCGCGGCGCCCGCCTCCGGGCCTCGTCCCCGCCCGGCCGCCCGGACAGCGCCCCCCCGCGCCCCGCCGCCGGGACCCCGAGCTGGACGCCGCGGCAGCAAGAGGAAGCACACCCTACGGCAGCGCGGAGGAGGAGGCGGAGCGAGAGCCGGGAGCCGGGAGCCGGGGAGCCGGGGAGCCGGGGAGCCGGGGGCGCGCACCTGCACACGCGCACACGCTGCCAGGACGCGCGCGGAGCGGGGAGGCGGCGCCGTGGCCGGGTCCCCCGGGAAGCCGGGCTGCCACAGGAACGAGCCACGTGCGTGTGCGTGTGTGTGCGCGCGTGTGTGCGGAGCCTGGCCGCTGTGGTCACGCGGGGCTCCACGCGCAGCCCAGCGAGGTCCACAGCGTCCAGCGACTCCTCTGCCGCCTGTCGTTCCCAGGGGCGCTCTTGCGGAGGGGGTGGGGGCGCGGACGCCGCCTTTAGGACGGGCCGCAAGGGGAATCCGGGAAAGGGGAGACTTGCGGAGTTAACTTTATGAGCTTCCTGTGGGGCGAGCATCGCCTTCTTGTACAAACAGAACAATGGGGCTTTCAAAGGCGCGAAGGGGAGACGGGGGACGCGAGGGGAGAGGAGGGGGAGGAGGGGGAGGAGGGGGGGAGGAGGGGGAGGAGGGGGAGGAGGGGAGGAGGGGGAGGAGGGGGAGGAGGGGGAGGAGGGGGAGGAGGGGGGAGGGGGAGGAGGCCGGCCGCGGATTGGGGAAGGGGCCCTGCTGCTGACTGGGGAGGCCCTGCTGGGAAACTTCAAATCAAATGCTCTCTGAAAGGAAGTGTTATTAAAAGTAACTTTAATCCTTCCAGCCAGACGGCTCATAAAAGCACACAATTAAGTCAAACAAATGACAAGAGCATTTCTCCCCTACCTGTTTCCCTCTTCCGAGAGTCATTACTACAGGCTAGTCTCGTCTCGTTTCGTGCAAACAGAAGCAGAGTGCTTTGGTAGGTGCCAGGCTCTCTTTTTTTCTTTCCTGCCTCTTCCTTCCCCACTGCCCCACCCCAAACCCTTTCAGCTCTTGGTACCAACCAGCCTGTCTGCAGATCCAGCCAAGAACAAAGGGGCGAATTTCAATATTTCCTCTTTGTGCAAGGTTAATTGAAAATCAAAAAGTCACTTTTCAAATGTCATATTAAACCCGCCACTGCATCAATTTCCTTTTGGTTCCCATCTCTATGGGCCGGAGAAAAGTGTTTTGGGGGATGGTGGGGAGGCGGGGAATGTAGGGACACAGTTGAAGAAAAAGAGGAAGAAAGAAGTGAAAGGATGATTAAAAAAAAATTGCAGATAGACACAGACTTTGATTGCAGATACGCTAACGTGCAGTGGAAAATTGTTTCCCAGAGTGTCCTCAGTCAAAGGCAGCCTTTGCATTCGATACTGTTACTTGATATTCCAGAGACAGAATTGCATCCTAAACCTAAGGAGATTAGGCCTCCATGTTTTTATGCTTTAGTAGATGGTTCACAATATGATTGTCATAAATGTCGTGTTTTAAAATCTTAAAGGGTAATGTAATAACCTGACCATCTTCATCCTCCTTTCCCACTTTTTATTTCCCTCCAAAACAGGCACCACACACACACACACACACACACACACACACATGCTGTGCATACAAACACAGCCTTATAGCAGAGACACAACCCCACAGGTTTAGATCCATTCGTTTTTGTCACAGGTTATTTTGAAAGCCTTGGGCTGGAGTTTAGTGGTCCAGCATTGCTAAGGTTGCTGCTGCTCCAATACTATTCAAACTCTCTCTCTCTCTCTGTGTCTCCTTTTCTGTATCTCTCTCTCTCTTTCTCTCTCTCCCCCCCATTCTGTATCTCTCTCTCTCTCTCCCTCTAACACCCCCCCCAGCTTTCCTGAGATTCTGTTTCCTCATCTTCAAAATGGGGCATCCTATCTACCTCCCCCCAGTCACTGCTCAGACTGCATGAGGTACCACACGAACAGAACAAGCACATATTAATTCTCAGGTTTCTGGGGCCCTGTCCCTGACTGGGTGATCACACCATACCAATTCAAATTTTTGAGGCTGGAACTGGTCTTATTCCTACCAGCGTTCTCCAGGTGTACAGAATGGCCAAGGAAAGGACTCTATCCACTGTCTTTAGCATGTCCCTTGTCTGTGAGTCTCCATCCACTCATTACCGGTCTTCACTGAAGCCAGTTACTTCCCTGTCCCTCTAAATACCTGTCACCTAAATAAATAAATAAATAAATAAAATAAAATAAAATAAAATAAAATAAATTAAAAAAAAATAAATACCTGTCACCTTATTTTCCAGATGCTGGATTGTACTCCCTCCTATGACACACCAATAAATCATTGCTCTAAGGATCATGCTTATTATAGATGGCTTCTAGTGGGAATTGTTTGATTTGCCACAGACTGAACTGTTTAATATACCTACAAATAACTTTTTATCTAGATCGGGGAAAGAGGAAGAATTGTGGAATAAATTCATTCTGAAATAATGAATAATGAAGCCTGCATAAAACAGGCCAGTAAACGTTTTTTTTTTTCAATTATATTTTGTTATTGTGGTGATATCAGATGTGTCCACCAACCTTAAATGAAGAGTTGGTGAGAAGAAATTGGGAACTCTCCAAGCTCATTAGAACATGCATGCAGAGAGAAGCATACTAAGACATTGGCCATCTAGCTTGTGTCAAAATTCTAGAGCATTGTCTTTACTGCTAGGATTCAACAGATGAACACTGGGGTTTACCCCTTGGAATTCTACCAACTTAAACTGTATAAATACGTGCTGTGTCCTATTGGACTCCTTCTTAGTTAAAGCTTTTTGTTAAAATATTCCATCTACCAGCAAATTTTCTTAGAATTCAACTGGCCACTTACTATTTGGACAGATCATGTTCTGTATATATTTCTATTAATATATCTGTAATGATATATTGCACGTGTTTGTTAAAATATGTGTCCTTTCGCCACTCTCTAAATTTCTTGGAAACAAAGATTGTATCTTCCATCTTTCTAACCAGGAACTTAGAGATAGATGCTTAATAAGTCATAGTTGGAAGGTAAAAAAAATTATGAAAAAAGAACATGGACCTGGGCTATGCCAGCATAATATCTAGATAATTTTTGTAGCAATTTAGTGATAAAAACAAATTATTGCTGGCTGTGTTGGGCCAGCAAAATGTGGTCAGATGACTGTATGAATGAACACCTTCAAACAATTGTGTTAAAATTGTAAACATGGTCTAAATTGACAAAATATGCACGTGTATCCAAAAATGTTCTTTTATCTGGTGAGGCTCTTTACTTAACACAGAGTTACATTGAAAACGTGCTGACATGACCTGTTATTTTCTTAGTTCACTTGGATTCCTTGATCATTTCCGGAGCGCCCTGCCCCTAACACTACTTTCCAAAAAGAAAAAGAGAGAAAGGGAGGGAAGAAAGGAAAGAAGAGAGAGAGGGAAAGAAATAAACTCTACTTAACCAATAAATTTACTCTAGAGTTGGAGTTGAATTCTGGCAAATTGGTTGGACTGCTCCAAAGAGCATCTTTTAAATATCTACCTTTAGAACATTGGCATGTTTACATTATTGTTAAACATGTTTATATTATTGTTTCTTACTAGTACTGCATTATCTTTTCAGAAAGAGATTCTCTGGAATATTTATAAGGGTCTTATGTATGTGAATTGCAAAATTAACACATTAGTAGAATTTCTTTTTAATGGCACTACTAGGTATTGGAATCTATGGCTCTGCGTAATAGAAGAAAAGTCTGAGAATTTGATTTTAGTATAACTGCAATCTTATGCTGACACTTCTTTTAATCTTCTATATAAATGTAGGCAAGGAACTAAATCACTTAGATACTCATTTTTTTTTTCCCCAAGCAATGGTGTGATAATCCTGAACTTAACACATTGGATTATGGTAAGAATCAAATGAGTCAAACCTGTGAAATTGTTATGAAAAAGTTATAGGCACAATATAACAAGATGATGGCATTCATTATGCACTATATTTTAGTAACCTGTGTGAATGTATGAATGCTTGCACTGTATGGTGATGTTTTTGCTGCTTGGGGGCCAGGAGCTGGCCTGCAGGAGGAGTCTCCTTGAATTTCTTCAACAACAAGAGATGCTGGATTTGAGTTTTCCATGAGACAAATAATTTCATGGTGTTTCAGTGGCGCACACAGAAGCTAAAATCTCGAGGAACCATTCCCCTTCAGAAGATGGATATAAATGCTGCCTGGTCGGAATGGGAAGGATGCTGAGGGAAGGTGGGAGAGCCAGGATTTGCCAGACCAATGTGTCTTCTCATTTGCATTGCACGCTTTTTATTTCCTCTCTCGCTCTTTCTTTTTGAAAATCTCTATATCCCCCTTACTGCTAGTATTTTCTGAGATATTCAAAATGTGTATTTAATCCATCCAAGTTTGTAGTCTCCAGTGTCAAAGCTTCTGCTTAATGCTGAGTTAATGCTCGGCCGTGCCAAAGCTGGAAGCTTTCAACGCAGCCCTGAAACCAGCTGCGACACATCACTAAAGCAGAGGCTTCAGCTCCAGAGACTGCTGCCTGCATGGAGTAAATGCATCATTTTTTAAAGCTTTGTCAGTGCAATCTAAGAGCTGTGTAGAGTGTAATTGGGGATCTTTGAAAAAAATTTATATTTGAAACCATTTTACAGGAATCATCGGGGGAGGCTTGCTTGAAACTTTGTCTTCTAAATATCTCACTGGCCCAGAAATAGGTCTATCACTTTGGGCAGATTCGGCTTTTGATCAGGTCGTGTTTCTTTCCTTTCCTCAGCGGTCTTTCCCCTTTCAGGATGTGGTGGTCAATACACTTGAGGAAGCAGACATTTTCCCCTGTCTTTAGCCTTAGAATTACTGATCTTGGAAGAAGAAGAACCTGTCATATCCTAACCTCGGTCACTGCTGCTCCAAGTGTGGCCCATGGACCAAGGGCATCAGTATCTCCTGGAGGCTTATTTGAAATGGAAATTTTATACTGAATCAGAGTCTCCGGGGATGTTCCCAGGAATCTTTGTTTTCACAAGACCTCTGGGTGATTTTACTTAACACTAAACTTGGTGAAACACAGCTTCTAGGCTTCCTGGACTCAGAAATTTCTGATCTTGAATCCTCCAAGATGGTCATACAGTCTTGCTTAGAACATTTGAAGAGTGGGAGCCTCACTACATTAAAAACAACTTGCTCTATCAATTAAAATGGTTAGAAAGTCCCTTTTAAAATTAGTGAGCATATATCTGCTCCTATAGCATTTATTTGTTTTATTTCTCTTATCTTCAATGCTTGGCATATAGTAGGCCATCAATATAATTGTATTATAAGGAAGAAAATATTGATCTTAGTTTTGCCTTTTAGATATACCTATTCAATAAATCTACCTAATTCTTATTGCATGAGGCAGCTCATCACATATGTGAAAACTGCTAATATGTTTAAGTTCTTTCTAAGTTAATGATGGCTGGAGTTCTTATTGCCTCCTAAGAAGGCATTATATTCAGATGTAGGTATTCCCTACTGACTCTCCTTTGGATATGGGCTCTTTCCATGCTCAAAACAGTAAGAATCTCAGGACCTTACACATCATTTGAAAACAAAACAGATTTCCTTATCTTATACAAGGGCAAATCATTTTTTAAGTAAATCAAGAATTTTAAATTTGATAAAATTGAAATTATCAGTTCTGGCCTTTTGAGCTTTTGCTCTTTTATCATTTCTTTGATGATATCATTTTCTCTCTATTTTAGAGATCTAAAATAAAATTGGTAAAAAATATGAATCCTTGCTAAAGAAAAATTTTAAACTAAAAAGGTATAAAAGAGAAAACCAAATATCCCTGATTACAGAACCCAGAAGAAATAGTAGTTAGTACTTCTCTCGATAGATAGATGATAGCTAGCTGGCTAGATAAGATCTATATCTATAATGGATATATGTACATATAGTTAGCTAAATTATTTAGAACAAATGATGATACCAACACACATACATATATATGAGACATACCAGCTGGGATTTGAGATATCCAATAAACCTCATGAAATATCTGGAACCTCCTGGAAAGATGAAGGATGCAAGCATCATGGTGTGAATTAGTTAGAAATCCTTTGGTTAGAAGTGCCTGTCTCTTGGGTTGTTTCCCAATCTAATCCCCATTTGACTCATGTTAACGAGCTGTAGGGACTACAGGAGATGTAATTTGAAACAGAAAGTGCTATTTCACCTACAATTCATTATACTGTTAGAACTCAAGCAACACAACTGGCAACACTGGGGATGGGACCCTCTTCCCCACTTCACCAGAAAATAATACTCAATCTTGGCCTTCAGAGAGCTAGTTGGTATCCCAAGAGGGTAGCCAGAGAGTACCACTGGGCCTAAACAGTGCCTGGAGGACACTGGATACAGGGAGAGGAAGCAGAGCAGGTGAACTGTGATGTCTGGAGAAGAATGTCAGCATCCTCATCATGCCAGGAGGAGCAGAGGCTTCTAAAGGGAAGTTTTTTTCACCTGGTGGAATAGCAGGAGGGATTACTTGGTCAGCGGGACAGTCCAGAGCACTGGTTGGCCAGGGTTGGAAAACATTTTGGATGCTGACTTTGAACTGAGCATCCACAGAACACTCCCATCTGATCTCCAGAAACTTGTGACAGTGAGATTTGATGTAAGTGTTAGATTCATGTGAACAGATGGGGCAAGAATTAGGTTAATGTAAAATATATATTATAGATCTGGGGGGGGTATAATTTTATATAATTAGTTTTATATTCTAAATAATTTTATAATCCATTTTTAAAATTAACTCTATATCATGAATATTTTTTATATCCGTAAGTAATCCCAAAGTATAATTCTTAGTGGCTGCAGAGTATAAAGTACATGTACCATAATTATTTTAATGGATTTCCAACTATGTGACTGTTACAGACTGAATTGTTTCCCTTCTAATCCATATGTTGAAGTTCTAACCCTCAGTATCTCAGAATGGACCTGTATTTAGTGATAGGATCTTTAAAGAGGTAATAAATTACAACGAGATCATTAGGGTGGGTCTTAATGCAAAATGACTGGTATCCTTGTAAGAATAGGAGCGTAGAACTCAGAGGTATACAGAGGAAGGCCACATGAAGACAAAAGGAGAAGATAATTTAGAAGAGAAGACTTAGAAGAAACTACCCTGCCAAACGCTTTGATTTTAGATTTCCAGCATCCAGAAATGTGAGAAAATAAAATGTCTATTCTTTAAGCCATCTTGTCTGTGGTACTTTGCCCTGGTGGTCCTCGCAAACCAGTACAGTGACTATTAGTTTCTCTCACAAAATTTGCTTTTATAAATAATGCTTGTACATTCTGGTAGACAAATAGTAACTTACTTTGCTGATTATTTTCTCAGAATCAATGCATAGAAGTGAAATGATTGGATCCCAAGATGATTAATAGTTTGGAATCTTGATTTTACCATAAAGGATACCGATTATTCTTTATAATTTTCTTGTCCCATCCATGTAACACATTTTATCCTTTACCTCCATGTTGAACCACACAAGATCAAATGTACTGTCCTAAAGCCCAAAGTTAAAGCTCTCCCTTCTAATCAACAGTCGCACATACACCTACACATTGCACTGTAGTTATTTCCTATGCAGTAGGTTCACTCTCACTCAGACTACCTTTTATCCATCTTAATAATGTGTAGAAGATGGCTCCCAGAATCAGAAGATTCCTCTTGGGGAAATAAAGACTAGAGAACTATCTCTAGAGAGCACTTTTAACATCTACATGTCAGCTGGAAAGGGAAATATTATACTTACAAGGGTTCTTCAGCTTGTTAACACCTTAGGATGTTTGTGTTATTGTTTGTTGGTTTGATTTTTCAAAGCAGTTAATCAAGTCATTGTTTATCAGGAAGGAACAAGGTGTTTCTCTACTTTACCTCGGGATAGCAGGACTGCTATTTTTCAGTTGGCTACACCAGTGAACCCCTCCAGAAGCAATAGATCTAGAGCCAGGGGGAGTGGCTACATGCCACAGAAACCTCCTAGAGGTGGCAGTCCTATAAGAGAGTTACCCAGTACCTACTAAGACCATTGCAGCTTTACATAACTGGCATAGATAATCAACAGAAGGTATAAAGAATGCTTTGAGAACTCCATCAGGAAACTGACCTAATTCATTTGGAAACACATGTGAGGTTCCAAAGACTCTCAGGATGGGAAAAAAAAAGAGAGAGAGAGAGAGAAATTTTCATGGGATGGAGACCTTCTTAGGACAGGGAATGGTGAGAAAATGAGTAAGGATTTTCACCAGTTTAAACCCTGGGTGAGGGAAGCCTGGGAAAGCAGAGGGAATTCTCTTTAAAACCAAAGAGAAAAATGACAGGGTCTACTATGCAGTTTTGTGGCATTTCCTATACCCAGAGCAAGGGCTCTGAGGGTGACATGGGATTGGAATGCATTGTCCAAAACCACCTGGACCTCAGGTTTCATACTGTTACCTAGCCCCCACGGAGGGCAGCTGTAACAGGATGGGGAAAACAGAATCTCTCAGTTTTACACATTTACAAAGTTAAGATATTTGAGTTCCTCTCAGTTAAGATCACTATCTATTTCTACTTTGACTTCCTTCCCTTCACATACTTCCTCCTTTTGGAGATGACATTGGAAATTTTGGGATCCAGCTAAGAGGAAGTTGAATTGGAGATACATTTGGTTTGTATTTAGTGGGATATAATTTGTAGTTTGCAGCTCTTGCATGTATGATTAAATCCTTGCTAGTTATCCTAGAGTAATCATGACTTCCAGGACTATTACCACTGCCCACTTTGCTGACTTACAGGGAGCAGTGACATAATGAAGGGGCAGGGACAGAGCTGACTATCAGCATGATTGTTCCATGGTACCTGGCATCCAAAGGATGACAGAATGGAGAAAAATCAAAGTTGTATGTGCAAAATTAAAAATATATGGAGCCAGAGCAAACCTTCAGAAAATTCTTCCAAACCTTATTGCTCAAATATAAAGAAATTTGATAGAATTTGATAATAATCTGAAAATTTTGCCTAAATTTACTAAAACAAATTGATAAAACTGAATGACATTAAAAAATATCAGCAGTGAAAATCAAATTTCAATCATGTTAGGAGAAAGACTGCATTTTCTATTATCTTAGAGAGAATATTATAAAATCTTTGTCTTATAAATAGTGTGCTGTCACAAAATGTAGAAAAAAATATTATGAAGAGATCAACTGTAAATGCATCCACACAATGGAATACTACCCAATAATAAAGAATACCAAACTGTAGATATGCAACCATTTGGATACATCACAAAGACAATTTCATTAAGTAGAAAAATGTTAGTCTGAAAAGTTTACAATAGCATATGATTCCATTTGTATGACATTCTGGAAAAAGTAAAACCATATAGAAAGAGAAAAAAAGTCAGTGTTTTACAGAGGTTAAGATTTGGAGGAGTATGTTTAACTATAAAGGGAAAGTTTGAGGAAATGATGGGGTGTGACCAATTGTTTTGTATCTTTATTGTGTTAGTAGTTGCATGAGTCCATATCTGTTAAAATTCATAAACTGTACACTTAAAGTTAACTTTATAGTATGTTAATGAAAAATTTTAAAATATTCTAAATATTAAAAATATTCAAAAATTAACATTCTTTGTGTCTGAGTATAGGAATACCTGTGGGGTCTTAAAGCTTTTAAAATTAAATTTTAAAATCTTGATTTCTTTTATTATACTACATATGTATTATTTTGTATACATTTCCCCATGATATTTAATTGCTTTGTTTTGTTTTCCTTTATTTATTTTTGTTTCTTTTTGTATTATTTCTCTTAAAGAGACTATTAAATTAGATAGACCTCATGCCTCTCCAAAACACTTAGATCAGCTCCTGGAGTTCTGGAATGAACATTGAATTGCAGACACTGTTAAAAAGACTGGTTATTTGTCTGTGTTCCTCTGTTTGCCAGAGACTTCACTCTAAAATCCTAGCATCATCCAGTGGTTATATAGAAATGCACTGGCAGCTACTATGGATATAGAGGGTGGATGTAGGGGACACTCTTAGACACTATGACCCTATGGACAGAGCTCCACAGTAAATGTGCAATGAGAGTCACAGGCAAGGAGACAGGGTTTAGTGATGACAAGACAGTAGAGATGCTTTGGGAGCACCACCATACAGTGTCTATTTCTAGGAAGAAACTTTGCTGGCTATGCCACAGAAGATGCCTTTCAAGGACTTCAACCACAAAGCTTGGTCTGGAGGACATTCAAGACCATGGTGGCTAACATGGTGGAAAATTGCTATGAATGAACTAGAATGAAATAGGTTTCCATTTGCCAAGTAAGTTTCCATATTTGCTATAGAAAGTGGTTTGTACTTTGAGTGAAAATGAAATACTTTAGCAAAGATCCACTGGGAGAGTAGGATAATCCAGACATCAGTGAAGCATAACTATGCCACAGTATTTTGTTTTGATTTTTGGCTTGGCCACTGGATTAAGGATGATGTGTAAAGAACCAGGATCCTAAAGAGGGAATCCTAGGAGGCAGAGAGATTCTGAGACCTCTGGGTCTTGGTTAAGTTTGGCCAGGACGCTTTAGAATCTGATGATTTCTCTCAGGTAGAAATGTGCTGCAATGGATAGGGAATATGAGTCATCTTTATGAACATGTAAAGGAGAGAGATAGTATGAGACTAACAACTACTGTCACCATGCCCTAGAGTGGCTCAGAGCTATGAATAGGACAATGGCACCTTACAAAGTACAGGAGCAGATGAGCCCACTATGGAATTATACCTAAGGTTTTCCAGCATACTTATAGAAGTAGATAAATCTAGCCAGAGTCTGTGGGTCCACTCACAGAATGATGACATAGTCACATTGTGAAATTAGAGCACTTGGGTACCACTCCACTGAACAGAGAAGAGATATGCTACCTGTGATGAGGTACAGAGAGAGGGGTAAGTACAGTGGTTAACATCTTTATCTTTGAAGAAAGATTGCCTGGGTCTGAATCTTCACCCTACAACTGATAACCTATATCACTCTGCAAATGACTTAATCTCTTTTAGCCTTGATTTCCTCATTTAAAACAAGAACATAATAATATGAACTATCTCATTGGTGTGTTGTGGAGATTAAATGCAATAATGTATACAGAGGACTTCATACAATGCCAGCCATACATAAGCATAGAATTGCTATTATTGTTCTTCTTAAGTATTGGATTTACCACCTCCACTGGAATATGGCTTATTCATACTGGTGTTAATATAATTTCAGCTTATGATAAGCATTCAATGATTGTCAAATGAAAATTGTCTGAAATTTAAATATCTTAAATAAAAAGTCCAGTACTTCCATCATCCAGATTCTGAACAACGGCCTTAGAACATGCACTGGGTTAACAATGAGAAATCTTGGAGGTCAGAGTCCACAAAGTTCAGTGGGTGGAGTGGTAGTGATGTGGTCAGTGGGAGTTGAACATGAATATTGCAGAATATCAGAGAAGGGAATCACCATGACTATGTGGCATAATTTCTGGAGCCCAGATATCTCCAGATATGATAGCTAGAGACAACCATTTCTGTAAGACAAAATAAAAAGGAGATAGAGATAGAGATAGGGAGAGAAAGAGAGACAGAGAGAAACAGGGGCTTGCTTCTAGATTTGGGGGCCAATTAGTTAACCTTCATTAGGTTTAGTGAGCAATGGTGTTACCATCCTTTGGATGAGTTCTAGTGAAACCCATTCTCACAAGCTTTTTTATCAGTTTTTCTTTCTTGGGCTTAGCTGATAGCTAAGATGTCAAGAGCTAGTGTCCAGCTTCCCAAGATGTTGCCAAATAAGAGTTCAGACAACTCTTTTTCAGTAATAATCTTTGCATCTATTTCATTGATGCTAGATTTTAAAAAAAAGAAAGAAAGAAAAAGAAGAAACAAGAACCTCTGAGATTAAATAATGATTTTCTCATTTTTACAACCCATACTTCTTATTTTATAGTATCAATATAGAAACTAGATGAAATAACTCTTGAGCAGCTTTCTCTAGGGGAATAAAATTTTCCTAACCATCTCAGGAATATAATTAGCAGAAATAGTACTACTAATCAACAATTATACAGAATATTGATTGTGCTCTTCTCATCTTTCATCTTGGCCAAGATATGTAGCCAATGGTGTATAAATCACCCTTATCTTTGTCTCTTTGTTTGACACAAACCTCTGCAGTCAAGATTCTCATTCTTGTCCTGGCAACACAGATGACCATGTTTTAATCGTAAACAGTTGAATAACAAAGCAGGAAATAATTGAAGACAAGAAGGCATTGGCCACAGAGGCAACACTGCCCCCAGAAAAATGCAAGGCATCCAGATTTAGCCTCTTATTAGCCCATTGCCTTCTTTGATTTGTCCTTCAAACAGATCTAGGAGAGAAAGAAGTGACCTCATGTGACTGTAAATGGAAACTGAAGCCCAGTGAAATTTAAAATGTTTCTGAGATAGTGAGAGCAGAGCTCAGAAGAAAGTTAGAAATAATTTATTTTTATAGCAGCCTGTATAATGTCAGAAATACCAGAGAAGTAGTGTGTTCATTCAGTTAGAATCATAGAGGCCCTGGCAATATGGGGCTTGTGTTACAATTACCTGGGGACTTTACCAAAGACTTCAGTTCTTTTCATCACTACCCTCATTAGTGTGATCATCATACCTCTCTCACAGAATTTACTGAACGTTAGCTCTTTGTCCATCTGTTTGATTTCCACACTAGACGGTGAACCCTTCAATGGCAAACATCTATTCAATCAAAAAGCACAGTCATTTCACAGTAAGTGGTTACTAAATAAATAACCAGGCCACATTTGGCCTAGAATATTTCTTGCAAATTTTAAAATTTAGCAGAGATTTACAAATGATATAAACAAAAATTAAAGTCAAAAGTTTGATCTAACCATATGAGGCATTCATTTTTATTAAGCAACATTGGAATTGAGGATGAGGAAAGTAACTAATGGCTGAATTCTGAGTAGAAATGAAGAGGGATATTTTAGGAAACCTGATGTAACATACAGGGCCATGCAAGTTTGGGGATGTAGGCTCCACCTGGCCACAGGTCTGACAACAAGTGAAGCATGTTGACGGTTATAGTCTTTGTATGAAGCTGTCTGAGACATTTAGCTTGGACACTAACCTTGGAAAAATCAACAGGAATAAAATGGTTAGTGAAAGGAGAAAATCTGTGGGAGCATAAGTCAAACTCTGTAGGATTCTTTGAAGGAGAAATGTACACAACCTAATTTCTGGTACTCAACTAGAGTGGGCATAATTCCATTTGAAGCATTTAGAAAATCATTGGAGTTAGCAGAGTTAGGGGCTAGAGTCCTCTTGCAACAGTGCTACTTGCCTAAGGCCACAGGGAATCTATGTGAGCACCTTGGTACTTTGTCCTTTGTACATAATTCTTGTCCCAATTGGTGTCATCTGAACCATTTCTGTGGGGTTTAGTAGTTTCATCTTCTGCATGAAAGACACCTGATTTGTCTGTCTTCATGTTCTCCTCACTTCTCTACACTCAGGTCACTTTGTTTGGTTTTCTTAGGCAGATATATCCTTAAACATCCTTGCCTACTTATCCTACTTGTATTCCAAAAACAACCACAAAACTGCTCTCTGTGAAGTCACATTTGTTAGATGAATTCCTAAGATGTTCTCTTTACCAGGATTCCTCTCTTTTAAAAAAAATTAAATTCAATTTAGGTAACATATACAGTATTATTTGTTTCAGGGGTAGAATTTAGTGATTCATTAGTTGCATACAACACCCAGAGCTCATTACATCAAGTGCCCTCCTTAATGTCTATCACCCAATTACCCCGTCCCCCCATCCACCTCCCTTCCAGCAACCCTCAGTTTGTTTCCTACAGTTCAAAATCTCTTATGGTTTGCTTCTCTCTCTGTTTTCATCTTATTTTATTTTTTCCTCCCTTCCCCTACACTCATCTGTCTTGTTTCTTAAATTTCACATATGAGTGAAATCAGATGGTATTTGTCTTTCTCTGACTAACTTATTTTGCTTAGCATAATATCCACTAGTTCCATCCATGTCGTTGCGAATGACTGAGTAATATTACCAGGAATTCCTCTTTTGATCCAATTTTTCTAGCCTGCTCTTCATGAACATGAGCCATCTGCACAACAAGCTCTTTCACAGACTTGGAAAATTTCTATAATTCATACACACACACACACACACACACACACACACACACACACAGAGTTTACCACGTTTTCCTTCTCTAACTTATCCTCTGTTGGAATTTCCTAGTTAACACCTCAGGTTGCCCTCAGATCTGGGAATTCTACCAGATGGCCTGGGGTGAAACATGTCCCTTCATTATAACAGTTCAACTTCCCGGAGGGTCCGTTTCAGTTTGCAGGTCCATTGCAGTAGGGTGTCACTCCAAATGGAGAGAGTTGCCAGAATCACGGTTCTCCCAGCATTCCACAGTGCTTGACTTCATATATTGCTTCTCAGTAGAGTTCCAGATACTGTGCCCGTATCTTAGGCTTTGACACCACACTTCTCAAACAGCATTGGCACCCACTCTGATTGCTCATAACAGGCCAGTTTTCCCAGCAGTGTATCTTTCTTGCTGCTATCAGACTCCTTGGGACCAAACTCACTCAATTTGCAGCTGTTTCTCCCCCTTAAACATTTGTTTGAAAATGGTAAATTTACATTTCATTAATTTAGTCCTTAAAAACTAGCCCTATGATATGTTCTCTCTTGACTACCAATGTAAGATCTGTATTCCCTTTGTTTTCTAAAGTCTATCCTCCCTCATTTATTTTCTTCAGTTTCCTTATAATACACATCTACGTTGCAAAATTTAGCAATTGCTACCTGTGCTGGTCATTTGAGCAATGTTTTGAATGATCCTTGTTTTCCTTTTTCCAGACTCATGGGAGGATTGTACTTCTACTCCCATTTCAGTTGGGTATGTCTATTTGACTTTTTTTTTTTTTTTTTGGCCAATGAAACTTTAAGAGCCAATGCACATTCATGTTTCTTTCTTCTTCTACTTTGGGAATTGTGAAAACACAGACATGGAGCCTCTTTTAAGCTGATCCTTTGGTTGGATGTGTTAAGAGTGGAGCCACCCAGCTGACCTATGATGGTCAAATAACATGAGCAAGAAATCATCTTTAATGTGCCTTATTTCTGAGAGTTTTGGGTGACTTTTTTGCTTTTAATAACTAAGACCAACCTGGCTGATATATCTTTAAAATTTTTGTGTCCTACATTATATTGTCAATAGGATTGTAGAACGTAGGAGAAACGATTTCCTTTTATTTGTTTTATAACTTTTATGTATTTGAAAGAGAGCTAGAGATATGTAGGCAATAATTCATTTGTTCAATATAAATTGATTGAACACATATCCCTGTTTTATCTCTTGTGACAGTGATTTTTTTCTTTAAGAAAGAGAATTGGGTAATGAGAGTGCTTACTGAATGTAGTCAAGGTCATTTGGCATAGAGAAATTGGTCAAAATGTCATTCTAAAGAGAAAGTGAAAAGTCCCCAGGATGTAGAAACTAACTTCAAAGTATAAGTAACAAATGGCTAGTGGGAACCTCAGGGCATCAATCTGAGACAAAATCATCAAAATAACACCACATTTGTATGTGTTTTTGTGTGCGTGTCTGTGTGTGTTTCTCAGTATTATATTATATGTTTTTTTTTTTTATCTTAGGACCACCTAAGAAAGTACTAAGGAAAGCTGAGATAGGAAAAAAAAAGACATCATGACATACCAGTGGAAGAAAATATTGTATAGCTATGATGCAGTTAAGTAACTATGCAAAATATGTAATGTATGTGACCTGAGAAGAGCAAAATCATTTCAGAAAGAGACCATATGAAACTTTATAGAGTTGCTGAGACTGAAGATGAAGTTTAATAACTGTGTAGCTGGGAGACAGAGAAAGAAGATGAAGCCTCCCTCAAGCTGATCCTCTGGTTGGGTACAGTAAGAGTGGAGCCACCCAGCTGACCCATGATAAAGACTATAAACAAAATATGTCAGAGAGATTATAGAAAGATCATGAAACACATAGTGTATTAGATGTTTATTTATTCAACAAACATTGACTGAAATTTTTCTACATATTGACCACGGTGGTAATAACGTGGCAAATAAGATATCTAGAACCTCTCTATCTTCATTGAACTTTATAGTCTAGTTCAGGAAAAATAGTAAACAGTTGACTGTTTAATTCAGAATTTTGCTGAGTGCTCTGGAAAAGTACAGTGTAATTTAAGAATATAGATCAAAATGGTCTAGACTTGTCTGGGATGACAGGATAAGGAAGTCTCTTCAAGGAACAGCTTAGAAAGTATTAACAATAATAGAACTACAACACAGGACACCAAGTTGAATGGGCTTGGAATAAGGTTAGTCTGGAAGACAAGGGTGCTATAAGAAGTTTTGTTCTTCATACCACAGAAAGGAGGTTCTGGAGGAAAGCAAAGACAGGACCATCTTTATATTGCTTTGCTTCCCTTGTCAACATTCCTCAGCATAAATTTCTCTATCTGACTGATCTTTTAGGGGATGATCCCATGAAACCATTTAAGGCCATGTCTTGAGAAGTGAGGGTTAAAAGTCAGTCTCTGATTTCTTCAATTTGCTTATTAATGTGGTCTCAAAATCTCTAAACCCATGGTAGTATTTAAATTAAGTCGTTTATATATGTCAGGTTTTCAACAAAGTGGGAGCAACTTCCTTGAAGATTAGAGGGTAGCAGCGTATTTTTCTAAAATGATCTCATGAGCTATATATATGTGTGTGTGCCTATGCATGTATAATATAAATTATATATGTGCAGGAAAATATCAATGCTACCTCTTCTGAAACTTTTATAGTACACAAAAGGGAATTATTGATATTCACTCATTTGGAAATAAATCTATAGAGAATGCATTTGGGTTATTTTCCCTAATAATTGTTTTCAAAATGTCATTGGAGCTACTTTTTTCATTCAGGCTCCAGAACAACATAGACCAGTTTTCTTTTCTGGGGATCAGCCAATCTTACTTTCTCCTCAGAGGCTGTCACTTGAGGTAAGTGGAGCGATGTATGGCTGGGACCTGGGGGACAGTTGTTGAAAGCCTGGCATCATTTCTTAACTTCACTGAAACTTCTGTAAGGGAGGGATTTGATGTTATTGAAATCTTTCTGAAATGAAAAGACAACTTCCCTGGGAAGCATTGTAGCCTGAAAAGTGTTTCAAAGTCATCTTGAGGCAAGATTGGTATGATGGAAGCTGCATCTCTCCATACCAATACTGTGGGGCCAGACTTGTGATGCCCTCAGATGATAGCAGAGGTGGGCTGTTGCATCAGTTGTTGAGGAAAGTTATAGGGAGTGGAGAAACTGCACAATGGGAAAGGAGAAATACTCTGAGGAGATGCTGAAGCAAAGATTCAAACAGTGTGACTCAGGCAGATGGTTCGGCAAACCCACTGGCAGATGGGCCAGTAGTATACACACGAATCAGGAATCATGTGGGGCATTGGAAACATGGTTTAAAGCCAACTTTTCAGTGGTGGAGGCTGAGAAAAAATGGAGTTCTGGCTCTTGATTACCTGTGGTGGATAGCATAAATAAAAGGAGGGAAATATCCTAAGCTTCGTAGTCTATGTTGCAACTTCCCTGTGAACACATAGGAAAGTGTTGTGTGGTTTAGGAAGCTCTAAGATAAACCATAGGATGAAATTTTCCCCTATTTAGATGATAAAGTTTTATCAAACACCATGTATGAAATATTAGGCTAATAAGGAAGAAGGAAATCTTGCCATTTACAACTACATGGATGGATTAGAATGTATTATGCTAAGAGGAATATGTCAGTCAGAGAAAGACAAATACCATATGATTTCACTCATATGTGTAATTTAAGAAACAAAACATCTGAACATAGGAAAAGGAAGAAAAAAAAGAGAGGGAAGCAAACCATAAGAGACTATTATTAACCATAGAGAACAAACTGAGGGTTGCTGGAGGGGAGGTGTGCAGGGGATGGGCTAGATGGGTGATGGGTATTAAGGAGGGCACTTGTAATGAGCACTGGGTGTTATATGTAAGTAATGAGTCACTAAATTCTACTCCTGAAATCAATATTACACTACATGTTAACTAACTTGAATTTATTTATTTTTTTAAGATTTTATTTATTTATTCATGAGAGACTCAGAGAGAAAGAGAGGCAGAGACACTGGTAGAGGGATAAGCAGGCTCCATGCCAGAAGCCCGACACTGGACTCGATCCTGGGACTCTAGGATCAGACCCTAGGCCAAAGGGCAGGCGTCGAACCACTGAGCCACCCAGGGATCCCCACTAACTTGAATTTAAATAAAAACTTGGAACAAACAAAAATTAGGCTAGACACCTAGCCTAGAGGTAAACAAGATAGTCTATGGATTATGACTTGAAGAACTTATGGTTTGCTGGTGAAAACAGATACAAGATAGTTCAATGTCATAAATGACACAAATAGAAAACTGTCGGGCACATTGGAAGCATAGATGAGAGATATTTTGGTGGGGTAGGAGGGGATCAAGGGAGAGTTTCAAGAGAATATAGGCACTTAGTTGAACCTTGATATTAGATATCAACTAGATGAAGAGTGAGTAGTGGGTAGATGAGGGAAAGAAGGCAAGCTTCAGGGAATGGGTTCCGATCAGGCAAAAAAGGAATAGTGTTTGCAAAAGTCTGATGGTGAGAGAGCTTATTGCAACTCAGAGACACATGGAGATTTATTTATCATTATGTCACACACACACACACACACACACACACAAATTTATTTTTGTTTTTCATAATTCATTCTACTACACTCCCTGATACTTTGTCCATATGAAAGAATAAATCCAGCAAAATGAGGTGTGTTTTTGGTCACAACTCAAACAATGTTTAGACTTTCAAAATATCCATTTTATAGAGTACTTTAATCCAATTCACAGTATTTTAAAATATATATTTTTTAAAAATAATAAAACATAAAATGGATGGAGAAACATAAGTATGGTTAAAAATGCATCCAAACCTACTCATGGGGTCTTACAATTAGTGTTATTAGTCTTATGTATGAATACAGAATAATATAACAAGACTCAGATACCCACATATTATCAAGGATAAATGAATGCTCATATATGAATATTTTGTAATGGAAATCCATTGCCCTAACAATTTTGTTCATTTGGATGGTATTTTTCCCCTATTTGTGCATTCTGAAAGTGTTTTTTTTTTTTTTTTTCCCTTCTTGTTGGCAAGAGGGAACAAATAGGGTTCTGCCAAAGAGGATCTTGGATGGAAATCACCTAAGAACTCCAAACTGAGTGCCAGGGTGGACTTGTGTCCATTTTGGAGGGTTTCCAAATTCTGAATATTGGTATTTGAATCCAGATGGGGGCCACTCTGAATGTGGGTCAGCAAGACTTAAAGTAACTCTGGCTGAGAGCTGATCAGCATACAGGTCACACACAGATCTCTTTGCGGTGTTGGAGAAGCTGGGGTCAGCTCATAGGGGAGTCCTGTTGTAGAAGACCCGGGAGTGCAGTAGGTTTTATTTTTTAAGGAGTAACCCATTAAAAATGAAAACGAGAAGAGGCCTTTGATCTGTGCTTGGAGCCCTAGAGAACCACAACCAAAAATGGAATTAGAATTCCATAGTTTGAAGGTTTGTGACCAAACTCATAATCCACAGCCAGGACTTTTATTTTTCTTATTCAGTCCAGCACTTTGAAGATCTGAAATCAGTTTCTTTTCTGTCATGACAGGTTTTATAGGAAGCTACCCAAGTTTCCCAAATTAAGACATTAAATGAGATACATAAAAAGTAATTCACTGATGTGAATTGTCTTTAGAAAAAAAGAATCAAAGCTTAAGTCATCCTCAAATTTATACCTTAGTAGAAGGGTGTTAAGCTGTTTTTTCCTTCATTGTTTTTCTATTTTAAGAGTTAAAATGGACTGTACAAGATTTGCACATACATATACTCCAGAAACTGTCTATAAAAGAGAAAGAGCTTTTCATTATTTGGGAAGGTATTTCCTTGATGGGTTTCTATTCATCAATAAACTATATCTTGCTTCAAAACATGTAGGTATGTGGGGCTGCTTCTAGCATCTCAGCAGGCTATTAGAGTGGATCCCGTATCAGCTGGTAAGAGAGGGAGGAGCCAGGGAGAAAATACTGCCTATAAGCCACATGACCTTAAGGGGGTTACCTACCCTCACCTCTCTTTCTCTCTGTTGACTCAGAGTACAAAATAGAGATAAAAATAATATCTACTCTGTTAGGGTTTTCTTACGACAAAATGAGACAGTGCTTGCCAAACATTTAAAACTCAGCCTGGCACTTAATAAGTGATCAATACATGTGTCGCTGCTCTTGTTTCTATCATTGTTGTTGATCTTACACAGCAACTTCTCTCAGTGAAGTTGATAACTTTGCACTTTTAGAATAACTGAAGAAGTATAACATCTCAACTAAATTTGAGACACTGCTTAGGCAGGAGAGGAAGAGAGATAAACATCATGTCAAAAAGGATTGGTTGAATACATGAATGAAAAAAATGCCTTCCAAGATGTGGAAAGGGAGCAAAAGAATGTTTGCCTAGATTTATGAAGATCAGCATGAATACAATTGGTAGGGCCTCCCTCCAACAGAATGTTGTGCGCTGATGGAAAGGGAAAGTTTTGTATCCTCTAGGATGCCTAGGACTCAAATCTGTGGCTCTACCTTAAAAACATATATTTACAGACAACAAAAACAAACAAAAATTAAAACGCATAGCAAAAGTGACAGGATATTTTAATTCAACCGAAAATGAGTTATTAAACAGAGCATTTATTCTAAAGGCTTCACAACATTTCTGTCTTTGTCCATCATCCTGGGCATGGCTCAAAGTTTTGAAGAGGCAATGCCAAAATAAGGCTATCTCTGTCTCTGAGAATTTTCTGGGTTTCATTTTCTGATTAAAAATCACAACTGCTTCTTGGTGGTGAAACTGTGTATCTGAAAGCCACCAGTGAATAGGTTTGCGTTTGTGTTCATTTCTAAAAATAAAGAAAAAAAAAACCTGAGCAAACCTTTCCCTGTGCATTAAGCCTTCTGACCTTTATTGAAATAACAAAACAGTTATTCAAAGGACACAAGGATGAATCAAAGGTAACTTTCTATTTGCCAACATTCAAGAGTGGGGGAATAGCTTGCCTGCCTTTTTCAGAGGGCTATTCTGACAGAATGTTTGCAAAGCACTCAACCCTCTCAGGAGGGTGTGTTGAATTATTTTTTAAAATTTAAATGTCTGGATATAAAAAAGTTTGATATGTTAACAGTGAAAAACTGCATTATCAGACTTGAGACTGCCTTGAAAAAACAAAACCAAAAAGTGTATGGAGAGAATAGTTGAGAATCCCGAGGTTGCAGCCTGAGTGCTTCTAAGTAGCCATGTGGATTTAGGCAAAATAGTTAAAAGGATTGACATATTTTGTTGTTGGTAGTGATAGCGGTAGTGGTGATTTATTTTGTTTTGACTGCAGAATTGTATGCAAAATATATAAGAAAGGGTTTGGTGAATCCTATGAAGTCCTTAAAATAGTTCTCATATCTATCCATCTATTTTCTGATCCCAATGCTATTACCTAGGTCAGGTGTAACAACTGTAATGGTCTCTGAACTGGTCTTCCTACTCCTGCCACCCCCTTTTCAATCTATGTGATATATTTATCTTTGCCATTTCCTTATTTATAAACCATTAATAAGATACTTAAGAATAAATCTAACCAAAGAAGTAAAGGATCTGTACTCTAAAAACTACAGAACACTTATGAAAGAAATTGAGGAAGACACAGAGACATGGAAAAACATTCCATGCTCATGGATTAGAAGAATAAATATGTTTAAAATAGCTATGCTACCCAGAGCAATCTATACATTCAATGCAATCCCTATCAAAATACCATGGACATTTTTTACAGAGTTGGAACAAATAATCCTAAAATGTATATGGAACCAGAAAAGACTCCAAATAGCCAGAGGAATATGGAAAAAGAAAACCAAAGCTGGTGGCATCACAATGGTAGATTTCAAGCTGTATTACAAAGTTGTAATCATCAAGACAATATGGTAATTGGCACAAAAGCAGACACATAGATCAATGGAACAAAAAAAGAGAACCCAGAAATGGACCCTCAACTAATCTTCAACAAAGCAAACTCTATCCAATGGAAAAGACAGTCTTTTCAATAAATGGTGCTAGGAAAATTGGACAGCCAAATGTAGAAGAATGAAACTGGACCATTTTCTTATACTATACACAAAGATAAACTCAAAATCGATGAAATACCTAAATGGGAGACAAGAATCCTTCAAAATCCTAGAGGAGAACACAGGCAACAGCTTCTTGTCAGACACATCTCCAAAGGCAAGGGAAACAAAAACAAAAATGAACTATTGGGACTTCATCAAGATAAACAGTTTCTGCACAGCAAGGAAACAGTCAATAAAACTAAAAGGTAATGTATGGGATGGAGGAGGAAAACTGCACCCAGGAAAGACACACAGCAGCTCACTGCATTGTCACTGTTGCTGGAGGGAAGGTGGGGGTGCTTTACTTATAAGCTTGAGTAGTCTTTTATTGTATGAGTAGATGTGTTTTCATTTGTAAAATGGGGTAATAATAATTATCATACAAGGTTTTCATAAAGATAACTTGAGCTATTGGATTGAATATGTAGGTATAAGTATAGATAAAGATATATAATGTACTATCATTGGTTAGTCATCTTAGACTTTTTCCTCCTTAGTGATAATCATATTTTGTAAACATATATAAACATCTCTTCAGTAATTGTAAGATGTATTATCCTATAGACTTATAAAAAGACCAAAATAGACATCTGTGTGTTTCTGTATGATACAAATAAAGAAATCATTTACATATTTTTCTCTGTTCTTTTTAACTTTCTTGAATATAGGACAACTTTCTACTTTTCAATGATAGGACAAATGTAGGAAAGTCCCTCAGATGCTCATACTGAGATGATGCTGGGCTACGCAAATTAAATCTCTGGGCAAATTTATGGAGTTATCACAATTGTTAAAATATGTAATGTCTCTGTCATACAGAGTAGACTCAAGAGTTGTCTGGAAATGTGTAATTTTTATGATAATAATACACATCTGCCAGCCAATCTTTAGAGATCAAGATATTCCTAATGAGAATAAGGCACCAGGCCTAAAATAATAAGCCAAGTTCATTTTTTGTATTAAGACTCTTTGTAGAAAAGAAAAGAATATCCACTCAATCTAAATGACAAAGAAAAAGGCATTTTACAAAGATATGATATGAAGAGTCATATAGAACCCAAGAAGAGAAATTTGACTTAACATTAAGAACAGCTAGAAAGAGGGATTTCTCAACCTTTCCTCGTATTTCCTTCTGTGCCACAGATTGTCCACTTTATGTTTCTCTGATCTAATAAGTGGAAGCAAATCCATGAACAGCTCTCAAAGTACAAAGTAGAGCCTTTGTCTCTGTTCACACACTTCCCAAAACTTTCTTGGCCTAAGCTCAACATTTGTGACAGGGAATGTTTAGCATGCATAACAAACCAATCCAACAAGCAGTTCAAAGTTTCCAGAAAGCTGAACTAGGTAAGCACACAGCAGCTCCCTGTGAAACTACATGGATGGATTAGGCAAAAGGATAATTCTGTATCCATTTTTTGGAACTTACAGATAGGTCAGTTTAGGAAGATCAATAAAACCAATCATTTATATTGAAGCAAGTTCTAAGCTCTTTTCAATGGTATTTATTTTTTCCATGATTCCTCCATATGTGTATGAAGGGTAAGAGGGAGGGCAGGAGTTTAAGACAGCTGCAGGAAAGAGATTGACAGAAGGAAGGAACAGATTGAAGCAGTTAGCCAAATGATATGACATCGCAAACCTCAGAGGAGAAAAGTACTAGTTAAAGGCAAGGTAGACTAAGACTCACGAGGAACCAACATATTCAAATTTTTAAAATACTTGCAACCTAGAATGGTTTTTGAAAAAACTTCACCAAGGTAGTCATTTAATTTAGAATAATTCAGACCAAAATTTTCTAAATAAAATATTAGGTTATAAGTATTTCATAACATTGTATCTCAATCCATTATTTAATATAGTGGCTAAAACATATGCACATTTTTAGTTAAACATTTGGAAGCACAGTAACATTTTATTAAGACCTTTATCCAACAATAAGAATACTTTGTTTTCCTCAAAATCATTTATAGGTGTTTTCGCTTATGACTTTAAGCAAACACATTTCTCTGGTGGAGAGAAATATAGATGTTATTATTTTTGCTATTAGTATTAGGATCAGTATTATTGCTGATTACAATCATTTTGGTGTCATCATTTCTATGAAATTTCTGAATACTAAGCTGATACTAGGCTGCTTTATAAAATGTTATTTCCTATAAAATGTTTCATGTCTGTTTTTGTGAGTTACCACCCATTGCTATGTGTTTCGTATTTACGGAAAGATGTGCTTTTGATTTATTTACCTACCTCTCACATGCTAATCTTAAAATTTAATTTTCTTTCTGTTCCCCAGGAATACTTTTTGATATGGCTTTTTTACTATGGCTTATACAGGGATGGTGAGAAATATATGCTTTCTCAAGGATCAGACTCTGTTTCAGGAACTGGAAAAATATCTTTATTATAACAACACAATAAGTTGAAAAAGACTTGAGTCTTTTACAAAGTTTTAGAAATGTTTCTCCTGCCAACTATAGTCTTTACTTTTTTAAAATAAATCATGGCTAATTTCCTCTAATGTGATGGTTTTTGTTGGCAAACAGATGAGTGGGAGTTGGGAACTCAGGTCTAACCTACTTAAATCAGAGGGAGCATTAGTGCAAATATTCTTAAGCAAGCATTCATTGTCTAATCAAACGAAACTGGCTTACTCAATGTTCGGTAGCATGTCTTTTCAAATCCTGGCTCAGGCTCTTGACTAATGTGGGCTGCTCACTCTGATCCCACTGGGGCTGCAGAAATCTCCTATTTCCTTTCATTTTCGGGTATGCAGCTGCATTTTTAAGCCATGACTACATTGCTAAATGAATCATTGATTTGGAAAATCTGAAGTGACCTTCAACTTGTTCTCGAGCTCTTCCTCAAGAAAAAGAGAGGCAAAATCAGCCAAATATCGAAGAGGTCATTTTTCTAAAGGTATTTTTGGCAGGTAGAAAGTTGGGAGACCACGCCTTATACGTGTGTGTGTGTTAGAGGGAGATTATAGTCTATATTCAGAAGTGACCTTCTTAAAAAAATAAAATAAAATAAAATAAAAAAAAAAAGAAGTGACCTTCTTCATAAGAATCTGTGTTTTGGTATAGTTCAAAGGGCAGAGCCTTTTTCTTATAGAACAGAAGCAAACACTGCCCTAGCTTCTCCACTGCCCCGTTAAACTATATGCTACTCAGACAGCCTAAAATTCTTCACTCGAGTGGCTTGCTTCAGTTCTGGTTACTTACTCAGTCAGCACAGCAATAGTCTTTCAGAAGAGTCAATACTGTGAAGTTATATGATGAGAAATTCTACTTTCATTATTTTTTTAACTTCACCTTTCATTTTCAGTTATGTGTATGGACATAATGGTATGTTTTGTCAACAATCCGAGACATACACATGGACCTGGAGAGCAGTGCAGCATTTCTTCAACACTGACTTGCTCCTCTTCATGATGGGTGACCTCGTTAGACATATCAATATTCAATGAGACATATAGATTACCCTGACGGAACTGCTCAATGAAGTTCATGTAAGGTCAATAGAAGATGCAGGTATTATATCCACTGAGTCACTAATTGGTCTCATGCTAGAAGTGTCCCTTTTCAATACAGTCCGGTTAACCTCATCCTCATATTCCCTGAGTCCCCTTACCCTCTGGTGCTGAGCATTTCCAAAGGCTTTTCTGGCTGAAGCAAATATTAGAAAAGAAATTGATAAATGAACATCAGCCCTTAGGTATCAATGGCTGACAAGCCTCAATCCTTCTAAAAAATGAAAGAATCTGAGGTACCTGTGTGGCTTAATTGGTTAGGCACCCAACTCTTGGTTTTGGCTCAAATCATGATCTCAGGGTCCTGAGACCGAGCCTCACGTCAGACCCTGTGTTCAGTGGGGAGTCTGCTTGAGATTCTTTTCCTCCCTTTCTCTCCTTCCTCCTTAACTCCTCCCCCTACTTGCTCTGTCTTGCAAATAAATAAATAAAATCTTCTTTAATAAAAGAGAAAGAATCCACAGTTTGCCCTGCTTGAAGGTTTCTACTGTATTATTAGAGCCATAATTCAAGTTTCCTTTGAGTTGACCTAAAATGAGAAAATAAGTTACCTAGATGACCTCCTAGGTCCTTTCTTGCTCTAAGAATCCATGGATTTTTTAAAATGAATTTTCTAAGAAGCACAGTTCATTTATTATTAACTCCATTTTAGAGCTAAGGAAGCAGAGGCTCAGACAGGTCTAGCAGCAGAGCAGAGTGCAGCCTTCTGACTTGTGAGTTTAGTCACATTTCTGATCCAGAAGCTTCCTAGTTGTTTTTAACCTGTTGTGAGGCTTGTACTAGGTTCCTTTCAGGTACATCCCAAACTGAACCATGTTGACAAACTGTCCACCTGCCTCTGCTACTTCCTGACTGTCTTCTCAGGATGAGTCATTTTTGCCATCTCTCATCCCGTTCTTCATGTTCAGGTGGGTGAACGTGAGGACGATAAAAGGCAAGCAATCAATATCTGGGGTTAGACAAAGCTCGGCAAGCCAATCTGCAAGGCCGAGCAAAGCTTCTTGTGTCCTTAACTGTAACCTTGGCACATGAAAAGCGACTTCCATTCCATTTTACCAACGTTTCGGTCAAAGATCAATTGCCATTGTAATTATATCATATATCACAGGACGAGGAATCAGTGAAAGGGCAGGCCCTCTAAACTAATACATATCATTAGCATTTAAAGAACACGAAAAACAAATTGAACATTCGTCCTCATGTAACTCTTTTTTCTAGAGCAAATAATTTTCCAAATTAAAATGAATAAATTAATGAAATTGCCACATGCCTGAGAATAAACCACGTTGGTAATGTCGCTGAGCCCTCAGCAAAGTTAAGCTCATTGTGCTCCTCTATCTGATCATTATAACATCTAATCAAGGAGAGCTTAAATACTTCAGTGAGCTCTCAAAATAAATTTGATCTGAGCAGCTCAGGTCTCGTGGATTCCTAGGGTTACTGACTAGGTGAAACATGTTTTTGTTTTAATCCCTGTCTCAGCTCAAAGAGGATTAATGCCCATAATTCTCCTATCCCCATTTAATTGAGAAATGAAGTTTGAAGAGGCACCTCCTGGAACACTACACTTTGAAGTATGACCTATCTACTGTCTACACAATATCTCCCTCTGTTCACACACATTTACACATACCGTTCCTGCCCAAAGAGAGAAGAAAGCCATTGCGTGTGTGCATATGTGTGTATTTGCATGTGTTATGCTACAAAACATGATACATTGCTAGTTTCCCTTTTCCCTTTTAGGAATTGTCCTAACGTAGGCATTCTCTGAGAAGCTCAAAGTGCCTCAAACTGGCTGTGACCTTACACATTAATATCCCCATTGGTACAACTAGCCCTTTTATGAAAAGCAACACACTTCTTGCATTCATCTTATGTGATTGGGATTTTTACTTTTGCTGTTTCCCTACCAGTAGAGGTATGGAGGAAAGAAAGAGACAAGATACCACACCCTGGAACTACTTTGTTAGCAGCTAGACAGACACTGGTAGAAAAGGACCCAAATTTTGAATATAGACCCACCCTGTGTTCTTCAATAAACCCAATGCTAAGATCTAATATAGAAAGGGCACAGAGAAGCACAGGAAAATTGAATGTCAGTCTCACTGTTTTCATACAAGTTGATGCGAGGATTTAATGAAGAGCTTAGCATAGGTCTGTGGGCACAGTAAGGCTTCAGCAAGATCTGGCTATTACTATTTGCATAATGAATATTCACATCTTGCACCCAAGCCCTAAGGCTTCAGGATGACTACATCTGACACTCAGTGTCCTTTCTGACCTAATCTCAGAAGTGACATACTGTCATTTCAACTGTAACCTCTTGGTCACATAGACCAACCCTAGTCCATTGTGGCATGGCATTAGAGAAGGGTGGAAATCCCATGGAGATTGTTGGAGGCTGTTGGAGACCATGTTGGAGGCTGGCCACCCCAACAAACTAAGGGCTGCTGAAACCTTTATTAAACTGTGCCTCTGATATTTTAACCTTCAGGGACCAGGTTTGTGTGATGTTGTTTTGAGTGGGATTTTAGCAAATGCCAATATACTCATAAATAGCAAAATTTAAAGACTGAATATCTACTATGAATTTACATATAGATTTTAATGTAATATCTCACTTGAGCTTCAAAAGAACTTTTTATAATAGGCAGGAAAAGATATGCTACTGTAATGATTTCATAGATAAGGAAACTGAAGATCGGAGAGATTTAGTGATTGACCCAAGATCTCAACTAGGTATCTTCCTAGAATTGCCATGACATTTCTTCTGCTAGACACTACCTTGTATATTTGCTAAATGTCTACCTCCTTATACGCTGGTCAAAGGGTTTCCAGCAAACCACAAGTGTACAATTTTTGTCTCAATACCCCCTGCCACACACAAACACATATGCACACACATATACAAACACAAGTGCACACCCTCCTCTTTTTCCGTTCTCCTGTATTCATACCATACTAAATTTCTTTCAGAAAATACTAGTGGTCATTGTGTCACAGAGAAATCTCCCTTCCATGCAAGTTAATATATACAGAAACTTTGTAGCTTTTCTCTCTTTATTCTAAAATAAATTATGAAAGGTTGTATGTTCAGGCTTCAGGCAGAATTTTTCTTGTTTGGGGAGACTTTTTCAACTTTCTATTTGAATCAGTAGCCATTTGTATGAGAAGAAAATGAATACTAATGGAAAGCCCAGAGTGGATTTGGAAAATCATTACAACCGTTCTGCCATAGGTTTGGGCCTTTGACAAAACACCTATTCAAGGATGGAAAATCCACTATGTCTCTTCTGCATTTCTTTTTCTGAATAGAGCTGGATTGAATAACCAAGCCTGATAAAAGATTCAGAGCAATTGCCTTACTAAGTAATAGTGAGCCCATGTTCTAACCAATGGGACAGACACTGGCCTTCAGTATATCTGACTAGGCTGCCAGATTTGAAGTAGAGAGGCTGGGGGAGGAGACAGGTAAAAAAAGATCCCCCATAATTTTCACTCTCCCTTAACATCCTTCACCTAAGCACCAATTAAGGTGCCCCTCTCTTAAATTCTGCATATCTGCAGATTTATTTGTACCTTTAGACATTTTTTCCCAAGTATTCCCCTTGTGCTCACAATACATGCCTGCCTTCTTTCTGCATATTCAAACACTATTGACCCTCCTTGAAACCTCCTCAACTAGTAATAATCATTTACATCCCTGCTAGTGCTTATGATTTTCAAAGTGCTTTAACATAAGCTAACTCAGTGATCCTCACACAACCTTGGAAGTTTAGCCCAGCAAGAATTGTCTTATTGTTTTCATGGATGAGAAAAAGGAGATTGAATTGGTTCCATTAGTAAACAAGGTCATAGAGCTAAAAAGGAGGCAGCACTGGAGTTGATCCCTCCTACTGCTTTTCAACCTGCACCTACAACCTGCTTGGTTTCCCTTTTCTGAATGCTTGGAGTTCTTGGTCACATTCCAATGTCGCCTTTAGGTACTAACTGCCTGGTTGTTTGCTGTGTGCATGTAACTCACTGATGACCTACAAGTGGATTGTTCCTCCACATTTTGCATGCAATTTTCCTTCCACTTACTCAAAGATGGCATGATAAGAACAAAAGGAACAATGATACTAACAGGGAAGAATGAGTTCAACATTGTACTTTTCTCCTTTCTGCTTTAGCAATCCTTGAAGAAGATAACAGTCATTTGAGATCTAGACTTACATATTTCATTCATTCATTCATTCATTCATCCATTTACTCATTCATTCATTCAACATAGTCCATGCCTACTATGTGATGTTCCCTGTCTTCAGCCCTGGAAAAAGTTAAATGTGGCATAGTCTTGTTCTCCAGGAACTTAAAATTGAATATGAAAAATTCCATTTTTTCTTTGAAATGAAAACAAACGCAAGCACCAGCATGCAAGACAAAAATAAATTGTTCATTTTTCAACTACATTGCATCAGGAAAAAGCACACAAGTGAGGTGAATATAGTATATATTCCTCCTATAGGGCATTCTAAAATTGACTACTCAAGCTTAATGGCTACGTTACATTTACCTTGAACTGAGTGTTGTCTGTCAGGATTTATATTTGCTGTTTGAGATTATGAATGGTAAACTTTTCTTTTTTCTTTTTCTCTCTTAGATTCCAACCTGAATGGAAGAGATAATAGGAGGGTGATCAAATACTCCAGGCAGTCTATCTTGGATAAAGATAATAGAAAAGCATGCATTCTACCTACATCTTAAGTGCTTCACAGATGATATGAAATAATTTTGAGTGGCTTGGCTCTTTGACTAATTCTTTGATAAATCCAGAAGTCAGACTTAGAAATTATATATCAATATTAATATTGATTCTCTGTTCTGTATATTTAGCATATCAGATCCTTTGTTTGGTCCCTAAAGTATTTTACCATACAAGAGGCTTCTATGCAACCTGATAACTCAATCAAAAATAGTCGATCTTTCACAAAATTATATTCCACACTCAAATTCTAGAGTTAAAATTGAAGCTCACTTCTTTTACCATGGCATAATACTATGTTTCTTTATTGGCAAATTCTTATATCCCCTAAAAAGCTCATCATCTCATGGTGACATTTCAAAACTGCCTCCATAACATTAGGATGATTCCAGAAAGCTTGAAAACAGAGAGCAGTTATTCCCATGATATATGATCTTCCTGGACCTCTACCTCATAAACTCCTAACTTCCTTTCAAATCATATACAAAGGCCTATTTTTCCTTCTTTGTACACAGTATTCATTTCCTCTCTCTCTCTCTCTGGGCTATTATTTATTATTTAACTTGGTTACTGTATTATTTAAAGAAAAAAGTAGTTTGCAATATTGCCTCTATGGGAGATGCTATATAGCATAAAGCGATATTGATTGCATTGTAGCTATTAACAACTGTTCTAAAAACAAGAAAGGAGTATGAGACACTGAATCAGGGCAAGAATTATCTTCACCCTCTTAAAGTTAAAAAAGAAGAAAATTAGCAAACCACATTCCAAATAATTCAAAGACTTTTGAGGGTATATAAAGAATGATCAAGATTTTGTAACTTAGCTGTCATTCACAATTTTAATATTAACTACTAAGTCTTTCACACAAATATACTGTCTGGTAAGATTATTTGTCCTAGAACTCCCCGAATATTTTATTCTGGTTCTTGCTGATATTTTCCTTCCTAAAAAGTTCAGATTTACCAATACTTACAAATATTTGCATCCTGTATTTTCTTCCATTGATATATCTGGATCTATCTGTCTGGTTGTAAATGTAGAACTTGGTGGATTAACATTACCAGGGAGGATTAACCAAGCAAATGGAGATTTTATAGGTTTCACAAAGGGAAATATTCCTAAGTGAATCCCTAAGAAGTCTTGGGAAGCAAAGAACTCAGTGGACAAAATGCAGCCAGTAAAGCAAGAAATGGAAGAGCACATTTTTTATCAAACTGAGAGAGAAAAGAAGCAGATGTCAAAAGCTCAGTATGAAGTCAAAACATAGGGACAGTGGAATCCTGAGTAGAGAACAGAGGTCAAGAGATTAAGTGGAAGGTTATTTCTGGAAAAAAAATCAAGAAGAGGTGTAATTTATCACTGACATTTAATTGGCCTCCATGGTGAGATGCACGGAAGTACTACCAGTATTTAAAAGGCTATAGACAGGGCAGACAGAATTAATCAATCAGATTTCCAACTGGACTCATCCTTCTGTTCGGTGTTGTGGCAATAAAAAGGATATCCTTTTTAAAAGGAAGTTAGAAGACCAATGTTACACTAAAGCAATTAGAAAATATTGTTTCACAGTACAGAATATTGGTTTCTTTTCTTTTTTTTTTTTTAGAATATTGGTTTCTGCATTCCTTCCAAAATACCTTGCTCATAGTGATTGATCAGTAAATACTTGTTAAATCAACAGGAAAGCAGTTTGTGTTGTCTAGATTCCGTGCAATATAAAATTGGAGGAGAGGAAAAATTCAATGAGAGAAAGATAATTAGGAAGGTCTAAAAGGAAGTGGAGTTTGAATCATGTTTTTGATAGTAAAAGACAATCTGAAGGAAGACCATATTTGAGAAAAATGGAAAGGGATGTATAAAATAATTTCTCCACTAATTAAGTCACTGTTCATCTGCTGAATCAAAATTTTAGAGTCAAACTCCAATTGTCTAATCTCATTCCTTATTATTTCCTCCAAAAAATACCTGACTTCTCTCTAAGTAATTCTACACTAACATATGTTTCTAGTGTCCATTAGTGAATACCGCATAAATACCCTTTCCTACTTGTCCATGTGTGTATATCCATGTATATGAAGCCGTGTCAGAGCTCAAGAATGACAAACTCTTCTTTGGACCTCAACCTCTTTACCCTATGAAAGAAGAGGATTGTAGTCCTAGATGCTATGGTTTCTAAATCTGAAGCAAAATCTAACCCCATTGCATCAGTTTCTATTTAAATGCCATTAATCTAAATATATGCACACATTATGGTCAAAATGAATATATTGATTTCTGTACAAATTAAGTTTTTGCTAGTTTGCACTGATACGATTGAAACCATAAACTCAATGATAACAACAAAGTAGCTAATTACACTGATGATCATTTAATTTTGCTTTTGATAATGCATATGCTTTTATTTAGACTAATATAATGTAAATTATAACCAGCTAGTTTTAAATACCCTCTTATTCGAAGTGTCTGCTCAATGAAGGAGAACGGCTGAAATGTGAACTCCTCCTGCTGCAGCTGGTTGTGAGAAGGGGCAGACTTGAGGCTTGCAGTTGTCTGTGGCCTGATCACTGCACAGACAATCAGCTTGTGAAATGAGGGACCAGTATTTGTTTATATCTGCCTACACAGAAACTCACTAATAGTGTATTCTGTTGGGTTTAACAGAAAGAGAAAAATATGTGAAGCCTATTGCATTCATTCATTTATCCATCCTTCCATTCATTCATAATGTAGGACCCTTGTAATACAAAACTGAAAAAAATCATACAACTTGTCATTGTAAGTCTCACATCCTAGGTGCACAATAAAGTACCTATATGAGAAGACAAGGGGACATAATTTTATCAAGTGTTAGGAACAAGCAATATTCCAAGTTCTTGGCATACTGCACTGTTTAGCCTAAACATGCTGAGGAGATACAGGTAAACCAGGGAGCTGGATGTTACTTTTGAGATAAGTCTTAGAAATAAAGAATTCAGCGCAGATCATTAGAACAAGAGCAAAGGTATAGGATTAGAATGTTGTTCCTATTGTATTGAAGGTGGGGGACATAAGAAAGTTCCATGTATCTAGAGAATACGAGCACATTTGGCACTATGATGGAGTTAGAGATGAGGAAATAAGCTGGATCGAGTAACTTAAAGATAGTGAAGTGCATCTTAAAATAGAAACTTCTGCTTTAAGCAAAAGAAAAGTAATTTAAACCAAAATGCCAACTAAATTCTATATTTTATAAAGAAAATCATAATGTTATTGATAATAAGAAATCAGACAGGAAGGAGACTCAGGAGAAGGAAGTGGAAATATCTCATAACATGAAGGTTTGTGAGCCAAGGTAGTAAGAACAAAATTGTTCAAGGCGGCGAGATAAGAGACATTGCAGAGAAAACAAACAAACCATATTGCACAACTATCTGGGTTAGAAACTTCTACTGTTCTCTAATAATCAGATATCTAGAATGAAATGATCAACATTATTTTACCAAGCTGATTGGAGTACTTGGGTTAGATGTGTGGTCACATTGTTTTCTAATACGTTGTCTTAGTACTTAACTTACCCTGTCCAGTGCAGACACAGATGATTAATTACGGATCTGCTCAGCAGAAGCCTTCCTCAAGAAGTTGGCATCATGGTGAAATTACACCAAAAAGCACTCTTACCTTAGGCTGACGGATGAGAGGGCAATCCAAAAAGATGAGCCAAGCACTCCCAGATTTTTCTCCTACATTCTCAAAGCAGACACTGCTTCCACCTCCCATGGAGAAGAGTGAGTGATGCTTGTGCCGTGTAATCACTCGTGTGTAAATCACCTGTGAATCTTGTTAAAATGCAGATATTGATGAAGATGTTCCTGGTGAGGGCCTTAGATTTGCATTTCTGACAAGCTACCAGGAAATTTGTATGCTGCTGGTCTATAGGGAGCCCAGGTTGGTTACTGTGGCAAAGCTTTCCAAAGTTAAAGCAGGGTCTATGATTCTACCTACAATATCTTAGTTGAATAGGGTGATCTAACTCCCTGAATTCCTGCAAAGTTCAGGACCATGGAGCTATTTTTTGCACATTATAACTGGCTAGTCTCACAATAACCAGTAATTGCTGAAATTTTGATAAATGTGCCCCAATATAACCGTAAGAGGATAATTCAATTAAACACTCATAAAACATCCAGACTTAGAAATGTTGATTCCAACTCTTTCATGCTTTTCATATATTCTCCCTTCTGGCTCTAGAGGGTTTAAATATTTTTAAATTAGCTCATTCTGCCCCCAGAGGTCTTCATTTCTTCATTTGTTTTATTTGATCACATTAACTTATGAGCTGCCTGATATAATTTTGGGATATGTTTGGGGACAGAAATGCAATAATGAAATTAGCATTTTCTTCCCCAAAAGTTGAGCTTCAGTGTAGACTCTGCTTATCTGCCATCCTTACTTTCTTCATCCAAGTGTTCTGCACATAATAAACCCTTAATAAGTATTTCTTGATTGATGTATACATTTGAAATTTTTCATTACTTCTGTGGGTCTGAAATATTAGGTTTCCCAAATCTATCTCTTCTTTCTCCCTTTAGAACTTTACTCAATTCTTTCTTCTTCAAAGTGCTAGTAAGTATCTCAAGTTTATCCTTTCAGCTTGGAGGTGATAATTTTCTATTCTGGTGGAAATGGATGCAATGCCCCAACATTTGTGCACTTAATTAAAGCACAAGGAATGCTTAATTAGTGTAATAAATGCAATTAAAAATGTCTCTCATAGAGAAACTGCTGCTCAACTTTTAAAGCAACAGAGAGGTTATGGCCAGGTGGGTTAATTAATCAGTGTTAACTCCCATTTGATGAATACTTTGAGGTTCTCTGATACAATAGACAATACAAATGCCATACATTGTTGTTATTATGTCTTGCTAGAATACCATTTCAACCTTACTTCCTTAGGCCTCTCCATTTAGCAAAATTTTCTTTTTCAAAATTGATTTTTGCTCTCTCCATGTGTAATTCCCTTATTTCCATCTTCCAGTTATAACTTAAGCTATACCACAGTGGAAAAGGTAAATGTCAATTTTCAAAAACTTAAAAAAAATTTGTTTACACATTAAGCAATACACTACTTCATTTCTTTTGAGAGAGAAAAATCTTTTGCCGTCACCCTCATTAACTCCATGAGTGCCAACATTGTTCTGTGAGCAGAAAAGACTCATTCTCTGTATTATGCCATTGAGTCCTGTCAGCCAGCTATTTTTCAGCAGCTACTACACACCTTTTATGAAAGAAGTTGTGTTACTTTTGATGACTTTTATTAATGCTTTGCAAAAATTGATTAAACCCCTTTACCATACGTAGTGTGCCATATTTCTTGTTGGATCAAATTTCTGGTTGGAAAAAGAATAGACAAGTACCTGAGATTTGAATGAATAAAGGAGTTAACGCTGGCTCCGAAAGCACAATCAGTGACTTCCTTTCTTGATTATGCACACTAGTAATATCCTAGTAGCACTGGGTGGCGGGAGAAAACAAAGGTCTGTGGCTGCCATTGCTCTTTGTCAAGACTTTACACAAAAGTACTGACTGTGCTATAATAGGGAATCAGCTTGCCAAAACATTACAAGAGGCTGAAGCTTCTAACTCACTGAAACTCTACTTAAGTTATTATATGCTTGGATGGCTGCAAGAACAACAGATAGCTATGTAATTAATGCAAACCATGTCAGCCTCCCTCACTTCCTTCTTGTCTCCATGCAGACCAGTAATGAGGAGCCTCCTGACACACAATCACAACGCACTGACAAACCATCTTGGTGTGTGAAAAAGATACAGAGAAGTCCAAGAACCATGACAATGCTGCAAGCATAGTTCCTCTTCACCAGAGATTTCACATCATAGCTGTCCCTGAGGCAGAGGCTCCTGGCTGAAGGAGTCATTATCTGCCAGACTACAGGCCAACTTTCAGGTCTGAAGAGCTCTTATGTTATCATATGGAAAGTAAAAGTTGTTGTCTACAGGAATGATTTTCTTCTTTCCTTTTATGCTAGTATTCCTGAGAAAATATTGCAAACAAATGCTTCTCTGAAACAATTGCATATTTTACTGCTCATTTTCATCACTGTATGATGAACATCTGCCTCCCAAGAAATTAGGTTGTTTCTTTGGGGTGGCCTCACCCAATAGATTAAAAAAGATGATGTTAACTTTTATTATTAATTTAAAAAGGTAGAATCTCACCTGATATTCCATGACATGCAATACTCACCACTGTGCTTTACTGATCTGTCCATCAACATCACTATTGACTGACATAGTTACTACACTCTTTCCTTACGGAATTGTGCTAGTTGCTACAGGTAATATTTAAAAGCATAAAACACAATTTTTGACCTTGTGCTTTACCTTAAAACAATTAGTGAAATGGAATTTGTATGTAAAAAGATGCAGAATTATTGAATTCAATAAAATCTAATTCCAAATGGAAAATACAGACAAGATACATGATCAGTGAGTGAGAAGAGGATTACCAGTGAGGAGGGTAAACCCAGTGCAATTTCTCTAGGAATAGTAGACTCCAAAAAAAGGGAATTTTAGATAAGAGGTTATGTGAGAGAAGCAAGAAGACTCCATACTTACCAAAATCATAGCCACTAAGAATGTCCTCATATGTAGTGACCACCCCCTTTGTGTGCATGCTCTCTCTCTCAAATAAATAAACTCCTTTTTTAAATGTGTAGGAAATGGTTAATATTTTCCATTACTTATTGTTTATTGAATTATACTAACCTATGGCCCTGGAAACTGTTTGTTTTTTTTTTTAATTTTATTTACTTATTTGAGAGAGAGAAAGAGAGAGAGTGAGAGAAAGAACACAAGGAGAGGGAGAAAATCAGACTCCCCACTGAGCAGGGACCCCCCCCCCCCCCAATGTGGGGCTCAATCCCAGGACCCTGGGATCATGACCTGAGCTGAAGGCAGATGATTAACTCACTAAGCCATCTAGGCGCCTCACCCTGAAAATGGTTAAATCTAATTGTTTTTTCTTCTTAAAGTCTTACTGATTAATTCATTGATCAGGATCCATTTCCAATGTGTGAAGTTATTAAATATGCACATTCCCTAATGACATGAGTGCCTTCTCACTCTATTTCTCCCTATAGAATTAGACTATGTTTTCCTTGTCAAATGGCATTTGTGGTACATCTTTAAGGACCAGAAAATAAAGATAATCTCAGGATTTAGCTGAGACTGGCACATTTCATTTTTATTTTTTATTTTTTTTTTAAATTTTTTTATTTTATTTTATAATAGTTACAGAGAGAGAGAGAGGCAGAGACACAGGCAGAGGGAGAAGCAGGCTCCATGCACCAGGAGCCCGATGTGGGATTCGATCCCGGGTCTCCAGGATCGCGCCCTGGGCCAAAGGCAGGCGCCAAACCGCTGCGCCACCCAGGGATCCCGAGACTGGCACATTTCAAAGCCAAACAAGCTTGTTTCATGTACTCCACACTTTGGCTTTTCATCACTTACAACATGTCATCTTGCTTAGCACAAATATTCCATCCTCTAAAAAGCACTAAATATTGAAAACAAGATTTGATGAGATAGGGTAAGTAAAATAGAAGTGACATAATGAGCCAGCCCAAAGTCATGAAGAATTTTTATTTTTTTGAAAAAAACACCACCTATTTTCCCAATCTCACCTCTTACCCCTAATACACAGCTATCTACCCCTATAACTTATTTCTGCAATAATGATGCATTTACTGTTTCTCAGGAAACGGAGCATATTGCTGGATATGCACTTGAGAGCAGAGTATGCAATAACTTAGAGGTTGAAGTAAATATTTTAAATCGAAATTGCACTTTGACTTGGGAGTTTTTATCTCCAAGCTACTTTGGCAGCAGAGGGTTCACTCAGCAGGCCTGAACTGCTCAAACCCGGGACATTCCATAGAAAGGCTTGTCTGTAGGGTTGACCCTTGGACAACTCCTGGGAGATAACCTCTGAACAAGTGGAATATTCTGGCTGATAATGAGATTGCTTTTGCATACCCAAGGTTTTGGGTCATGCAGACCATTTTAACCATGCGAGTTTATTCTGACACTGTGATTTCTGGTAAATACTTGTTTTTCCTCTAGAAGGGAGGGGGACTGGAATGTGAGCAGCTGAGATCAGTTACCTGGGAGACATATGCCTATAACAATGGAAACCCAATAGAATCCCTGGACACCGAGGCTTCTTCCACAGTTTGGCTATTGTGGACATTGCTGCTATAAATATCGGGGTGCAGGTGTCCCAGCGTTTCATTGCATCTGTATCTTTGGGGTAAATCCCCAGCACTGCAATTGCTGGGTTGTAGGGCAGGTCTATTTTTAACTCTTTGAGGAACCTCCACACAGTTTTCCAGAGTGGCTGCACCAGTTCACATTCGGTGTCCATCAAAAGATGAATGGATAAAGAAGATGTGGTTTACGTATACAATGGAATATTACTCAGCCATTAGAAATGACAAATACCCACCATTTGCTTTTCCATTGCTGATGGAACTGGAGGGTATTATGCTGAGTGAAGTAAGTCAATTAGAGAAGGACAAACACTATATGGTCTCATTCATTTGGAGAATATAAAAAATAGTGAAAGGGAATAAAGGGGAAAGGAGAAAAAAAAATGAGTGAGAAATATCAGAAAGGGAGACAGAACATGAGAGACTCCTAACTCTGGGAAACGAACTAGGGGTGGTGGAAGGGGAGATGGGCGGGGGGTGGGGGTGACTGGGTGACGAGCGCTGAGGGGGGCACTTGATGGGATGAGCACTGGGTGTTATTCTATATGTTGGCAAATTGAACACCAATAAAAAATAAATTTATAAAAAATTAAAAATAAATAAATAAATAAAAAGACAGGAAGAAGGATGAGGGAAGGAATACCTAAGGTAAAAAATGAGTTGGTGTTTCAAAGATACTTCCTACCATACTTGGAATACCCCTTAGGAAATGCTGGTGTACAGAACTGAGGATTAAAAGCCAAGGAATAGAAAGATATGTGTAAAAAAAAAAAAAAAAAAAAAGAATCCCTGAACACTAAAGCATGGGTTAGTTTCCTTAGCTGGCATTACTTCACATGTGTTGTCACACATTTTTGCTGGGCAAACTAAGTAGACTCCCCCTGGCAGTGGACACGTGGAAGCTTGCACCTGGTTTCTCCTGGATTTTACCTAGATGCCTTTCCCTTCACAGATTTTCATCTTTTTGCTATAACCAGCCACAGGCATACATATAATAGCTTCTTTGGGTTAGCTAAGTCCTTCTAGAGAGCTATTGTGCCTAGGGGTGGCCTTGGCAACTCTCAATACAGTAGTACTCTTTTGCAATTCTCAATAAATACTTCCCTAATTTGGGAAGTTTTTTTTTTTTTTTTTTTTTTTCCTATTCTGAACTCTTTATCATCAATACCAAAAAATTATTTATTATTTATTTTTTTAAGATTTTGTTTATTTATTCATGAGAGACACACACACAAGGAGAGAGAGAGAGAGAGAGAGAGAGGCAGAGACACAGAGACACAGGCAGAGGGAGAAGCAGGCTCCATGCAGGGAGCCTGATGTGGGACTCGATCCCGGAATTCCAGGATCATGCCCTGAGCTGAAGGCAGATGCTTAATGGCTGAGCCACCCAGACATCTCAATACAAAAAAAATTTAAAAGGTTGGCAGGATGCTCTTTGGATTGTTTATTATTGCTTATGTATTACTAATTTATCAGTTAAATTAATTGCTTACTTTAACTCAAAGGCTATGATGGCCTTTTTCTCCCCAAAGCATGCTATGTTCTCATAATACTCAGCAATACTTAGGCAATCAATACTTTTACTTTAGTGACCAGCCAAGAAACTGATGGAACTAATAGTGAACTAGAAATATCTATTTGTAATCGATCTAATTATGTTTGACAATGTATCAGCAGTTGTCTGGAAATATTCTGGATTACTATTATCGGACAGCCGAAGCACTGAGGTAGCCTATTTTAGCCAACTTGTCTCTGTGCCTTGCACATAATAAGCACCAAATGTTTATGAAATGAATGTGTGTAAAGGAAATCTTTTGCTGGATTCTGTAAGAACCATGGTTGAATTTCTTATAAAGACCTAGGAAGGGCAGACTGAATGAAAATCCTGAGTTTGAATTAAATATTTTAGGTTGAAGGATTGTTTCATGAATCTCAAATAATCCTGGCGGTTACTTCAATCATTTGCTTCCCTTTCTGTGTGCTAATGTAATACATAATTTAATGGATAGTTTATATGGTGTAACAAAATTTTTGTGTTATATTGGATGGAACTCTCAAGTAGTTTTGAGTATTAAGTAAAGGTTTTTTAACATCATATTTTTAAAAAGATTACGTTTTGCTGTACAAACTTACACAGACCCTAAAATTCAACTCAATACACCAGTAGGGAAAGGATATAAAGGAGGTAACACTAGCTATTATCAAGCTAATATAGCCAGTGAAGTGACAATGAAGTTGAAGAGAGTAAACTTTTTCAAAATTAAAAAAAAAAAAATTAGATTATTGGCTCATTGTCTTAAGTCATACTCAGAAAGCTGAGATAAATGCAGAGTGATCTCTTAGGGAATGTTCCCAGAAGAAACAGATAAGAGAGTAAAGATGCTAAGCAAAAAAAAAAAAAAGGAAAGGAAGCCAAGCAAGAGTATGGTTTTAGTCAAAGTCCCATAGAACATGATTCTTTCCAATCCAAAGGGGGATAGGGTTGCGTAAGACATACCTCAGAGTAATTGCCTCTCCAGGTAAGGGAGCTACGTTTTTATGACACTGAGTTATTTACTAAGGTCTGCCTCGGAGATCTAACCTGCCAGGTATTCCCCACTGTTTGTGAGGCCCAGAAAAGCTCCTTCTTTTTTTTTTTTTTCTCAAGGACATTACTCTGAGAAAAGCCATAGGTCTAGACCTTTAGAAACAAAAATCAAACAAAACCTCTAGAAGGGATCCAAGGGGATCCAAGTGGAGGGGCACTGAGAATTTTCACTGCCAATTAATAAAAATATGCTGTGATACCATAAAATATAATTAGTGGATTTCTTGTGCTTCAAAAAATGATACTTGAAACATTGTTGAGCAAGAATTTGAAAATTCTTTGCCATAAATATACCAGCCTTTAAACAAGTTGTCTCATTAGTTGTTAGGAGATACAGATCAGTGTGGGGGTATGGATTAAACCTAATGGGAAAGAGTAAATAGGACAATAAAAGAAGAACAGCCAGAAACAAGATGAAAGGCGTTTAAATCAACTGTGACTTGGAAGGTCTTTGCCAGGAATATGTTTGCTTATAGGACCAATACAGTATAGTTCCAGAGTTTAACTCTGGGAAACATAAATCCTTTGGTTGAAGAAGGAATTTTGAGCCTACACTACAGTTCATTATTATTGCCCAAATAAATAGAATTTAATTAGAAGCTTATATATGTGCTAAATTTGAATAGTACAGAAAATATATTAGGGAATATTTTGGTTTTGTTTTTAAACTGTTTGTTTTGTATATTTTCCTGCTGGCAGTTTTATCTCCTATTGACCTCTGTGAGAACTTGAGAAGGAATTTTTCTGTGAAGATCTCAGGGCAGCCAAGCTTGTAGAAAATGAGAATTTCTATGTGTAGTAAATTGCAAGAATGAATTCAAAAATTCTATTTATGTACACATGGCCCTTTGTAAATGACTCTGCCACTTCTCTTTTCCAGAGATAGTATGTATTCCTCTACCTATTAGGTCCAGGGTGGTTTTATAACTTCCTTAGACAAGTAACATTCAGCGAAAGTAATGCTGTATGAATTGCAAGCTCAGACCATGTAGCCTCTCTCTCCTCTTTTGGAAACCTGGTCTTGCCATAGGAAGAAGCGTCTAACCTGTGAGGATGAAGTAGGGCTGAGTCTCCTTAGGCCTGCCAGCCCCTAATTGAGCTGTCAGTAGACTGGCCACATAAATGACCCTAGGAGGGATGCCTGAGTGGCTCAGCGGTTGAGTGTCTGCCTTCAGCTCAGGGCGCTATCCTGGTATCCCGGGATCAAGGGATACCCACATTGGGCTCCCTGTATGGAGCCTGCTTCTCCCTCTGCCTATGTCTCTGCTTCTCCCTATATGTGTCTCTCATGAATAAATAAATAATATCTTTTAAAAATAAAAAATAAATGACCCTAGGAAATACCAACATAAGAAAATCCCAGCTAAACTCAGACCAAATCGCTAGCACACAGAATTGTGATCAAATGAAATGGCTGTTATTTAAATCATTTGGTTTTAGGGTAATGTTTAAGGCTATAAATAAAAATTGATACACATACGTGCCGGGACACACAGTGTGGGGCTTTGCGTCTGGTTTTGCACTGAGTCTACTCCACACATTATGCTTTTACACCAGAAGCCTTTGAGAAGTTGTTTTAAAAGCATCTGAAAAGTATGCAATCAAAATCAGAATATGTCTTACTCTATCTATTCACTCCCTTAATTACACAGACAGTCACACACACATATATATACCTTAAGCAATCAAACCCAGGAATTCTTCTGGAATATCTCTTGGGTAAGTGCTTGGTAAAAGCCTTTGTGAGAGGAAGTTGAGAGAACAAGCCTATCATTATATGTGTTTTTTCTATTGATATCTAACTATCCATCTATCTATCTTTCATCTACCTATCTCCAATTGAGGAAAAACTAACCCAGTTATTGGCTGATGACTTTATTTATCACAAAGGGATCATCCACCCATTTAGTATATATGTAATACATGTAATGCATCTTGATCAGACATAAGATCAGACATCTTGATCAAACAGTTATCTATTGTCTGTGGAGCTGATGGGAAAAAATGGGGTACACAACACCTTTACTTTTCCAAAGTACCTATGACTGACTGCCTTACTCAGCAGCAGAATTCTGGAATCTGTAGAAAAGCTTGTTGCCATTAATCTCAAAGCCCTCCTCATCAGTCATGTTATGATGTTCTTGGTAGCAAATGCTCTAATTAAGATTATAAACAGACTTCACAAACACTTTCTGATTGCCTTCTCATTAAAAAAAAAAGAAAAGTTTTTCTTAAGTTGTCCTCTTGGCTGTCATGGTTTATATTTGTTCCTCTGTTATGATTTCCACACTGCAAGTTGAGAACTTCCAAATAGAAGTGAAGACTTAGGGAGAAAAATAGCAGGTACAGACAAGTAATACCAGTCTGTCTGAACTTTGTGGCTTGAAAGATGCTGGAATGTGTGTCTATTTGACAAATAAATCCCAAATATTTCTTGAGCCCTATAGAGCTGTGTTAGAGAAAAATTTAAGGAAAAAGTATTGGACATCTTAGGTGAATAAAATACACCCCCTATATCGGAGCTACACTGTGTGAAAAAAAATACCATGTCCTCATAAAGTCAATGATCTTAAGAAAAACATATTTGCTCTAGTGACCAGTTTCTTTGTGTATTTAATGTACTTACTATCTGGGTCTTTTTTCAATACAGAGAAACAGAGAAGTAACTGACTTAGATGAATTAATTTTTTTTATCTATATGGTCAGCTTTCTTTTCACTCCTGAACTCTTTTATTTTGTTCTACATCCATATAGGCACTTGTTTGTACAGTTCTTCATACTGTTAATCTTCTCACTCCAATATTTTATTATCTTAAAGGAAAATTTATCTGGCCAATATGGACATATAGTTAATCTCAGCAAACATACTATGTACACTGGAACAGAGTATATTTACTGTAGTGGTTTGGGTGTAGTGTTCCATAAATAACAATTAGGCCAAAGTGTTTCATATTGATCAGATCATTTTTATACTTCTTGTTTGTTTCTGAGTTTTCTATTAATTGCTGAAATAAAGATGTTAAAATCATTTACTGTAATTGTTGAATTGTCTGTTTTTCTTTTAATTCTGTCCATTTTTGCTTTGTGTATTTTGAAGCACTCTTATTTATACACATTTATGATTGTTATGTCTTCCTGATAAACTGACCCTTTATCATTATGAAGTATCCTTTTTTTTATCTCTGATAATGTTCTTTATCTTGAAGTTTGTTTTGTTTTGTATTAATATAGCCACTCTTACCTTCTCAGGCTCATTGCCACATATCATATGCAATGCAATTATTGGTGAATTTTTGTCCATACTTTCATTATTAGTTTTCCTATTGTCCCCTATATTTTGTTGTTGTTGTTCATTTGCAGCTCCTTTCTTACCTTCTCTTGAAATAAGTAAATATTTTTCAGAATTGTATTTTATCTCTCTCTTTTTAGGTATAACTCCTTGCATTATTTTTAATGGTTGCTTTAGATATTACAGTATGCATCTTTAAGATTTTTGCATTCTGATTTGCTTGAATATTGTACCACCTCAAACAAAATATTGAAACATTTAATCTGTTTACTTCCCTTTTGCTATTTTGCTATAGTTGTCATTTGTGCTTTATCTATTTTCATCATAAATGCCACAAGAAAATGTTATATATAACAGTATATGTGTATATATATGCACATATATGTATACACAATATAATATATTATACAATAATAATACATATACATAACATTTATAGTCATTAGAATTTGAAATAAGGGGAAAAATTGTTTTAGAAATATATTCACTTACCTAACTATGCCTTCATTCTTCCTGGACATTTTTTTCCCTCCTGTATTATTTCTCTTTCAGCCTAAACATCTTCTGATAGCATTTCTTGTAATGATGATCTACTTAAAATGAATCCTCTAATTTTGATCTGAAAGTGTCTTGTTTCTTAAATATTTTCACTAGATATAAAATTCTGGATTGGCACATTTTTTATTATATATGTATATTTTATATCAATACTTCAAGTATTCTGTCTCATTCTATTCTGGTGCCATTCTTTCCAATGGAACATTCAGTTATTTCAGTTGATTTTGAACTGTATGTAATGTGGTTTTTTTCTCTGGATGCTTTTAATATATATTTTTTTAATTTCTCTCAGTTTGACTATGATATATTTAAGCATGATTTTCTTTATATACATTATTCTTGGGTTTATCTAACCTTTGAGCATCTGAAAATTTCTACTCTTGCCCTAAATGGAGCTGTTTGTCTATTATCTTTTTGACTATTTTTCCCCCATTCTTTATCTCCTTCTTTCAAGAACACATGTGTTTTGAACTTTTAATATTTCTTTACAGTGCCTTGAGCTCTTTGAATTTTTTTCTATATTTTTCTCACTCTTTAAAGTTGTGTAATTTCTACTAGTCTGTCTTCTAGTTTACTGCTCTTTGCTCTGTCATATCCATTTCATGAGTAAGCCCATTTAGTCAAATTTAATTTTTATTTTATTTCTAAAATTTTCACTATTCTAATATAATCATTTTATATAATATATTATTAATAAATATATTTATTTATTTCCTTCTTATACTTCAGGGGATAAATTATGATCATTTTTATTAAATCCTGGTTTGATAATTCCAACATCTCTGTCAGCTAAGGTTGGCTTTTGTTGATTATCCTTTCACTTGAAATGAGCCACATTTACTTATTTCTTTGTTTCTGTATGTTGCATAATTCAGTATTGGATCTGGGACATTATAAATGTTATCTTATTGTGAGTGTGGATTCTGTTACATTCCTCCAGTGAATATGGATATTTTCACTTTTATTTCAGAAGATGATTATCTTGGTTGATCACAAACTGCAAACTCTGTCTTGTTTGCAGTGGGTGGCTGCTCAAATTGCCTTCCATTACTTTAGCGTCTGTGGGGAGCTGATTTTATTCTGCCCCCACATGTCTGGTTCAAGATTCAGCTAGAGATTTGGCTAGGGTTCATACATAGACTTTTGAGCTATCCTTCTCTAATTCCCTCCTCCTGGGATCTTCTCTTTATTTTCTGCTCTTGCCCTGGGTTTTGTCCTCTGGTTTGTGCCAATGCAAAGTTGTCAAGGGTTTTAAAAGGAATATCAGTTATCCTGTGCCTTTCTACAAAAACAGTTTTTCCCTAATCCTGAAGCCATATTAACAAGAAATATCTGGTGCTGGTCCCTTATTCTAAAGTTTAGCTCCTGTCCAAAAACTGTTAAATCTCAGGAATTGTGTGTGTGCATGTGTGTGTGTGCACGTATATATGTGTGCATCCAGACTTCACAGTTGCTACTTCCATGACCTTTAGTATAGAAAGGATCCATTACACTATACTGAGAAAACAACTTCACATATCAGTTTGGCAGAAAAATGATCAAATCTTTATGGTGAGTTTCTTAAAAAAAAAAAAATCAAGTGAACTTTGGATAAGTTGTGTGAATGTATATAGTCACTTAGTTTCTAAGCAAATATTTGCTAAGCATACTTACTTGCAAGGCAGTGTAAAAGCAGAAAGAAAAAAATAATATCATCCCTTATCTCAGAAATATGGCATTTAAATCACATTCAACGAACATACTTTAACTTAAAAAAGTATTTTAAATCCAATGCTATATCCAATGCTTTCATTGAGCATAGTAACATTTATACAAATAATATAATAATGTCTTCATTGCCAGAAATAGTCCCTCTTTGTTAATCTTTAAAGTAATTCTAGAAGAAAAAACTTTAAGGCAGTAAAATCGAGTATATTTCAGAATCTGCAATGGTGTGCATCTTCCATTAGTCTTTTACTGCAACGAACTTCAGCAGACAAAATTTAGTGAATAAATATATTCTTCCTTCCCTTTTTTCCCCTGACAGACCCCCTCTCTTCCTCCCTCTAATATTTCCTGCAACAAATATTTAGAAGTTATTATGTGTATTGCACATTCTAAAGCAGTAGAGACGAAAAGTAAATAGATCAGGTAAGGTACAAGCTAACAGAACTTATATTTTATCATAAAGAAAAACAAAATAAAGGAAAACATCAGATATATTAATGAGTGTAATGCAGAAGATAAGCAGCATGATTGGGTAGAAAGGACTGAGATATTATTTCCTTATGTTGGGTGATGAAACAAACTGAATTATAAGATTCAGTTATTATAAGATTATAAGAACTGGTAGTGGTCAAAACTGAGAGGTCATTCAAAACAGATGGCATAGCCAATGCAGTGGCCCTGGGAAAGAACAAGCATGGGGTGATCTCAGAACTGACTGCTGGTCAGCATGGTTCTGACTGGAAAAGAGCCAATACAGAAGAGCAAGACATAAGATTATATGGAAAAGAAAGGCACCACTTCACCATATTGACCTGCATGTTATAAAATATGAAGCTTATATTTAATTCTAATTGCAGTTAGATGCTATTGGAAGATTTTAAGTAGAGAAAAAACATTCTCTGATTTATAATTCTAACATGATCTTGGCTTTTGTTTGTGGCATAATTTACAGAATGGAGCAAAAGCTGAGGAACAAAGATCAAAATAGTCCAAGAATGGTTATGACTTGAGCAAGGATGATCATATAGAAAATAGATTAAAATGTGGAAATATTAGGCTTTGATTTGGAGGAAAAATTCAGTTGATCTTGGTAAAGGTAAATTGTCAATATAAGAGGTGAAAGAAAGGTTGGAGTAAAGACTGATAATTAGATTTTGGCTTAAGCTACTTAAGACATTTCAAAACAGGAACAGTTGTATGGTTTACAACAGTTCTGTTTTAGCTGTGGTTGAGTTTAACATAGACACCTAAATGCAGATGCAAAGTAAATAAAGGAATAATTTTTGTAATTTAATAATTTAGAGTTTTGTAATTTAGAGGAATAATCAGATCTACATGTAGAGATTTGGGTGTTAAAAGTATATGGAGGTATTTAAAGCCAGATAATTAGATGATATTTCCTTAAAAAAAAATAATGTATATATTAAATGAAAGGATGTCAAGACTAAGTTCTGGATCATTCTGACATTTAGTGGTCCATCTCAAGAAGTATATCCAGGAAAGTAAATTCTAAAAATTAATCATTAAGAAATAGGGAAAACCAGGAGGATGTATTGTCACTGATTGGAGAGAAGAAAAATTATTAAGAAGAAGAGAGTAATTATTTTATTATTTTTTAAGATTTATTTGCTTGATTTTGAGAAAGAAAGAGCATGTGAATGGGTGGGGGAGAGGCAGAGGGAGAGAGAATCTCAAACAGACTTCGTGCTGAGCACAGAGCTTTATGTGGGACTCAATCTCAGGGCCTTGAGATCATAACTTGAGCTGAAATCAAGAGTCCAATGCCTAAATGACCATGTCACCTAGGTGCCCCAGAGAGTTGTTTACTATTTTAAAAGAGAAGTTAATTAAAGTAAGTAAAGACAACCACTGAGACAGGCAATAGGTTAGCTGTTAGAGACCTTCTTAGGAGCAGGTTCAATGTTATGAAGGGGCATCAGATTTTTACAGTAGGTTGAAGAAGGAATGTATTAAGTGAGAGGAGGATAAAAGGGAGACAGATTTTAGATAAATCAAGCATTTAGCAGAGAAATGTGGAAATGACTTAAAAGGATGTACGTGAGTTTTTCATTTTGTCTTTCTATTTCACTCTCTTTCCCTCTTGTCTCTCTTTCCTCTTTCCTCCATTACTGACAGGAACAGAAAATGCTGGAATATGTTTTCATGCTCATGGAATAATATAGTCATTACAGATAAAGAATTGGAATAAGTGGTAATAGTAGTGGTGCTAAAGTAGGAAGAATCATTAAGGAGCAAAATCTTTTTGACAACAAGAGGACATGGACTCCATTGGATACAGTGGAGATATGGAGTCTTAAAGAAACATGGAATTCATCCATTAATGTATTTCTGCAATATTTATTTTTCTTGTAGGCTACAGAATATGATTAAATTATGCTATTGTGGATGAGGTGTGTTGCCCAGATTTTCCCCTTTAGAAACGAAATACTCACTCCCAAAGATGCTGGGAGAGTTAAGGATTGGCAATTTTAAACTGAGACTCACTCCATAGATTGCCCTCATCTGAGGAGACCAATTTACTCAAGATCTTGCCTCTTTTCTATTGTTACCATATGTCTAATGACTGGTCAAAGTCTACCTCATTTGCCTGAAAATCGGAACAACTCTATAGAGCAATCCTATCTCTCAGAGTTCTCCAAAGATTCAGCTACAGCCTTTTCTAATAACTAACAGGCTAACTTTTGTGAAATGTTGTTCCTTCACTTACCCAGTTCCTGAGAATGCTCTCCAATAAACATTTAAATGCAAATCTCCATCTGAGTTTGTTTCCTTGAAAGCCAACCTATGATAGTTTATACCAGGAGTGATCTAAAAGGAAGGCCCTTTGAATATGAGATTTTGGAGCTGTAGGTTTTCTAACAATGAGAACTCAACCACTTGTAGTTATAAGAGTGCTGGTGGCTTCTGACATGGTAGTGCAGCAATTGTTAAAACTTTCATAGCTGTTGAACTGAGATTGTATATCAATAGAAATGAATGAACTAGCAATGTTTGGAAATTATGGGGGAATGATAATTAAAAGAGCTATGGAATTTAATGGCTGATGCTGAGGAATATTTATGTCTTGGAGAAAGATGAGGAAAGGCTAAGGGTGATTCATCACCAAAGGCTAAGCATAAATCCCAGACAGCATCCTTGTCATAACAGCTGAAAAGACAGAATTAGGCCTAAGACTTAATTATAAGCATAGTAGAATTGAATTTTCAACCTAGTAGTAGTGTGCTCATGAGGAAACAATGGAGATGTCTGAGTTGTACCACACAAACTTGAATCCCCAGATTACTCTGAAGATTTTGGACTTTAGAAGTGATCCACTCCTCTGTGTTAAAGGCTAACATTCCTCCCGTGCCTGACAATGATGCAGAGGCATCTGCCATGAAATACAACAAGCTTTTATAACCTATTTAGAGAATGTTGGGACTTTTAGGAGAGGAAAAGTATCTTACCTCAAAGGAGTTGAAAGACCTAACCTCCATTTATGGGCAAGAGTCAGGAAAGTATGTATGGGACAGATCCTGAGGGTGATGATTCTGGGGGATGGAGCATAAAGTTGGATAATTGAGACCTTATTGATATAAGAGCTCCCTTCTATAATTTAAGATTTAAATCTTAAAAAGTATCCTGGGACACAATGCTAACATATTGCTAGGATTGCCTTTGGAAACTTGGAACAAGAAGTGCCCAAATGACAGACAAAGCTAGTGTTGCAGGTGGGTGAAGAAGGGACCAATAGGCATAGAGATTGGATATTCTACATAAAGCTAGAAAGACCATAAGATATTCATATTCTGCAGGAGGACCCAGAGGGAAGCTCTGATAAAGAGTACACTGGTGAAAGTGATCCAGCACCACTGAGAAGCTCAGTGGTGGCTGTCCTTTGTAGATCATAGATGATGGTAGAAGATGCTGTTATACAGGAAGCTTGCTGAAAAACGGGGTTGGCAGGATCCCCATATAGTAAATGTCAAGCTTCAGTGTTCAACAGTGAGAAGACAAGTGAGTGCAATTATTATACTAAGCAACAAAGCCATAGTGACAGCCAGAAAATCTATACCTGTGGATAACTAGGGAGATGTTTCGTAGAGCAAGACATCCCTGTGGACAAGATATGCTGCCAACAAAAATATTGCTTAATGCATACAAAAAGAGAAAATCAAGTATGCATAATCAGAAAGGTAAGGGCTGCTGCCTCAATAAAAAAAATTGTGATTCCCTTACCTAAATTCCAGACTTCATCCACTTTTTTTCTTCTGTAATCCATTAACTGAAAGAGAAACTGGATCTCTGGGGAAAACAACCCCACAACACCGTGGGAAATATATATGGTAATGATGCCTTCAGTCTTTCTCCAAAGAGATCAGACCAGATGAACAAGAAGTGGTGAGTACATGGAAAGCCTTTTGGGAGACAACTGTCCACTGTCTCTAGCATATCTGCTGGTTTACAAGCACTGATCCAATTTGTTCTGGACTATCTTTTCAAGAATTTTTGTATACCAATGGAACTTGGAAAATATCGTGTCTCTCTCCACAGCAAAGCGTAGGTTTGTTTACTGTCCATGATAATATGGACAATCCCCTTCTGGGACAGAGGTCAGGCAAGCTTACTACTCATTCTCAAATATTTTAGTTCACTAACCTTAGGTACCTCAGCTGTGATGAAAACCCTACTGTGTGCACAGAGTTTATCATGTCACCCCAAGAGGTTTTAGTGGCAAGGAAAACTGAGGCAAACATGATATTCATATTGTGTGGTGAGTAACATGATTCCTCATCTCTGATCCTAGGGTTTTGTGTCTTTACCCAGCATTGACAAAGCTGTCACAATTTAGCTTGCAAGTAGGATAAAATCTTTCATCCTATAAGTTGTTAACTCTAGGTCTTCCTAGGACTCAGAGACTTGCTACATTGATAAAGTCTTCAGGGTCCAACATTCCAGGACATGAAACATCATTACATTCTTCACTCCCCACACCTCCCTACTCACAAGGAGGCATAATATCTGCTGGGTCTCTTTGCATTCTAGAAACAACATTCTGCATTTGGGAATATTTATTTGATATGTACATCAGATTACGCTAAAGGATCTAGTTTTGGTGCAGTCCAGAATTGAAAAGGACTCTGCAACCTATGGTATGAACAATATATCTGTTGGAAACAGATGCTGTATGGTGTATATGGAAAGCCCTAGTAGGAGATTCACAATGTAGTAGGTTTCTGGAGCAAGACCATATCAGCTGTACCAGAAAATTTTATGCCTTTCAGAAAACTGGCTTGATACAAAGCAGGAGATAAACTATTTGACCATGTGTTATGAAGTGGGCTTCGTACCAGAAGTGCTCATCAAGAGCTTGATTATATACACCACCACCAAGTTAGATTGAGCATTATCAACAATGATCCATTTTAAAAGAAAAGCAATACATCCAGGGTAGGTCATGGACAGATGTTGCGGTCACAAGTAAGCTGCTTCAGTCGGTGCCCAGACACCTATGTCATCCATTATGGTTGCACTAGTGTCTCTGCTTCAGGCCACACCTATGATGGTATGAGGCTGACCCCATATGACCAGCTAACATGGGAGGAAAAGGGCTATTTATTTCATAGGTTGATAGGCTCCATATATGAGCACAAATCCCAAATAGATTGCACATGCAATACATTCCCTCTCCTGGACAGTGGGGAGAGAGAATCCCCTTACTAGTCAGAGGTTAGTGTGGTACACCTGGAAACCCACCATGTGCAGAAAGATGGGCAGTAGCAAATGACTTACTTGACTGGTTGGAGCCAGAGAACTGAAAGAGGAAAGATTAGAAGATCAAGGAAAAGTCAACTTGAAGAAGAGGCATGTGGAAAGACCTGTGTGGTCACAGGTTGTATCTTTGGATACAGAATATCCATTTCAGAAGTTACTACAAAACCAAGTAGAGAGTAACCTAGTTGGTGTCAGCCACCTTTGGTCATTGGCCATCCTGCTGCATCTAGACATTAAAGGAGAAATCAGAACTATGCAAAACAAATGAGGATTTATCAGTTTCTTCAGTCTACGTGTTCTCTACCAATGTCTTAATGTCATCACTTTGATGAGGTCAACATTCACTTCGATAAACAAAACTGGCTGTGAAATGGTACCCCATCTCCTCAGCAGCCCTCATTCTACTCTGATCCTTATGACATCATTATGGAAAAACAAGCAAGAGATACCCAAGATGGAAAGGATGGACAAGTTACAAAGATTAAGGAATTGGGTAAAATTCTTAGAATTATGCTCCCCAGCTTTCTTACTGGATTCAGCATGTATGTCCTTGAAACCATTTCCACACTCTTATTTTGGGAGAATAGAGTCCACTGAACACTAATTTTGTTCTCCAGAAGACACAGATTGTCCATGTTGTAATTAACTCCTTATGCAATACATATGGAACTAAGGAACACAGGGTCCAAATAATGATTATGAGACTGGTTGCCTCCTTCATGAGCTTTGAGCATAGACAAATTACCAAGCCTTCGTGAATCTAAGTTTAGCCATTTAAAAAATGGTTTACATGAGGTAATTTAGAGGAGGAACTGACACAGGGTCTTTTACATAGAAAACATTTAATGAATATAATCTAATAATATTATTAGTAATCTCTATGCTAAAATAGGAATAGTCGTTGTTAGAATGTTGTGAGATTAAACAAGATTAAATGAGATAAACATTATTCCACATTTGATGCACTAAAATATTGTTAGATCTTAAACATTCTCTTGTGATATTATTTAAAAATGAGTCTTATTTACATTATGGCCACACTTTGTATTAGCTCAGCATTTACTTACATATCTTCCTTATTCTTTCACCACACACACACACACAAAATTAATTCAACATTTTAACTGTATGTAAAGTATAGTACTGTCAAACATAATTAATTTAATCCCAGACTGACTGGGATTTTGTGATAATTCAAGCAGTGGGATATTGGGATATACTTCTCTGCCCTGGAACAAACCTGTTTACTGGGAAAATGGATAATATAAGTAGTATCAAAAATGAAAATTTAAGGTGCTTAAGAGAACAAATCTTTATAGTTCTTTAATTATTCATATAAAGAGGAATAATATTGACAGCTTACAATGTGTTGGTACTACTGTACTATAAATTTTTTAAATTTAATTTTTATTTTATCAATGTTGCACTTGCTTCTACTTTTTATTATTTGTTTGTTTGTTTTAAAGATTTATTTATTTATTCATGTTAGAGAGAGCAGGGACATAGGCAGAGGGAGAAGCAGGCTTCCTTTGGGGAGCCTGATGTAGAACTTGCTCTCAGAACCCCGGGATTACAACCTGAGCCAAAAGCAGACGTTCAACCACTGAGCCACCCAGGTGCCCACTATTTTTTTATTTTTAAAATCACAATAAACATGCTCCAAAGTTTTATAGAATCCATTATAAAAATAAAGCAGTTTTCTGACCCCTCCTCCATCCCTACATTTTCTGTTATCCAAAGAAAATTACTTTTTGGTCTTTTAATAGACCTGTTAGCAATTTTCTTGACATCTCTAAATAATATGTTTATATAGTACTTTGTAATTCTTTAGAAAGATGAAACATTAATACAATCTTTCTTATTCCATTTCGCCCTCAAATATATCTACTCTTCTTATGTCTCCATCATCCAAAAACGATCATGTGATAATTTGGATTAAATCTATATTTAATTCAAAAAAATAAATCTATATTTAATATTTTACATATCAAATCAGTTTTCGTTTTCCCTAAATTAATAATTTCCCAATTTCTTTTTTGTTTATTATGGTTTTCTATTACTTTTCACTAATTTATTCCATTCTTGCCTCCTTTGGTTGAAATTGTATCTCCGTGCATTAAGATCCTTTATATTCCCTCCGTGTCACCTCTAAGCAATGTTGTAGGCATCTCCTGATTTGCTTCAATCTGGGTTGAATAACCTTCACAACTCCTGTCCAGCTGTCCTTTGGAATTTCCCTTTGCCATCATGCAGGGGATTCCCTTGGCTTCTCGGGTCAGAAGCTGCGTTTCCTTTATGCCATATCTCCATTTTCGGTTTATTTTATTGTTTTTGGCAAAGTGTATCATACTGTAATTTCATAAGACCATGTGCATAGGAGAAGTTTTGTGATCTCACATGCCTAAAACGTCTTTATTCTACCTTCATTCTTGGTTGATAATGAATAGGTATAGTATTTTAGGTTGGGAATAATTTTATCTCAGAATTTTGAAAGCATTTTTCCATTTTCTTGTCTTAGTTCAGTTTTGTTTGCTTCATTTTAAGAAATCAGATGCCATTTTGACTCCAGAAGCTTAAAAATAACCCACTTTCCCCTGTTGTTCTAAAACTCAAGATGCCGTGTTTTTGTACAGATGTATTTTCATTCATTTTCGTGGGCCCTTCATGGGCTCTTTCAATATGGCTACTCAATTCCTTGGTTCTGAGAATGATTCCAGAGTTTGTGTGTGTGTGTGTGTGTGTGTATGTGCTAAATTCCTTTCTCTGTTTCTTCTACTCATTCTGTCTTGAACTTTGTTATGCAGACATTGGAAATCCTTTACCAATTTTCATGGGTTTTTAAAATATTTTCATCTCAGTCTTTTGCTCTTTTTGATTTTTTCAAGTTTACATTTCAATATTTTTATTATATTTTTCATTTATCTTATTATAATTTTTTATTCCCTAAAGTTCATACTTCTTCTATTAATGGTTTAAAAAATATCCTCCTATTATTTCCTAGATTATATATATTTCTTGGACACTGAACTTCTCTTTCCTCTATAAGGATATTGAAGATTTTTTTTTTTTTTTTGAAATTTACTTTTCTTGCATAGTCTCTTTTTTCCTCCCATCTGTTCTTATTTGTTTATTTGTTCTGGCTTCTCTCCTGCTTATTGTTTGCTGTCTACTTGCATTTATAAGTGTAAACTAGGACACTTACTAGAATTCCTGAATTCATGAGTGGGAATCATCAACTTTAATGTTCACTCAGGATAATCTAGTTTGGCTGTTTTAATGAGCAATTATCTATGTCAGCACATTTAGAATTTTTTCCATGTGGTAGCCATATTCTCCAGAGAAATCTCTTGATTTCTTCACCTGTAGAAATTGGCTGAAATTCTGGTGGAAAGAAAGACCAGGAGTTTTAATAGTCACTAATATCATGGTGTGCAAAATGGTGTACCTTCCTACAACTGTGATTGACATCATCTCTTCCAGAGATCACTGCTTGCCTTCTTCAGAGCATAAAATTCCAATCTTCTGACGGGATGAGAGATGGCAGTTACTCACCTATGCAAGTAGGAGAAGGAATCTGGGAAGACTCTCAATCAGTGTTTCTCAGTGGGAGAGGTTTATTGATATTTGGGGCTGGACAATTCTTCGTTGTGTGAGATTGTCACTTATAGTGCAGAAATAGATCATTGCTGATTCTAGCTCACTGAATGCCAGAAGCCACCCTTCCTTCATTGGGATACCCAACACTGCAATCCCATATTCTAAGGACCCCCAACAGTTGACACTGAGAGATAGAGAAGTGAGTTCTAAACACCCTTTTATCCACTTTTCTTATTTCAAGTCCTAAATAAACCGTCTCCCAGAGATACCATCAATTCTTGAGATTTTTAACAATTCTGCCAGAGTGCCACCAACTCTGGAGTTTTTTAAGGTTTCTTCAGGGTAAATTGAATTGCTTCTTTGGCTTAGCTGCTGCCAGTTTTGAACTTAGCTTTTGGACATTCGATAAATTATTTAATATACATCGAGTTTGCAGCTTCCAAAATGTTTATTGCTAATGTTTCCTTTTCTTTGTTCTCTTTGTGAATTTGTATATTTTTTAAAGATTCTTTTTTTGTTGTTGTTGCTTTAGTGGGGTTCAGCAGGGAATGGAGGCTAATGAGCACATTCTACCTACTGTCTTTAGCTGTTATGATATATCCCTTTTGTGTGCTATTTAATTTATGTCTGCAATAACCATCTGAGGAAGAAACTCAAATTATCTCCATGTTTAAAGAAAAAAATTGGGTTGGGGTGACTGGGTGATGGGCAATGAGGGGGGCACTTGGCGGGATGAGCACTGGGTGTTATGCTATGCTATATGGTGGCAAATTGAACACCAAAAAAGAAGAAGAAGAAGAAGAAGAAGAAGAAGAAGAAGAAGAAGAAGAAGAAATAAAATCTAGCTAAAGTAATAAATTATCCCCTAAAAATAATTTCCTTACACAAAAATTTCTGCATATTTTTAAGGGAATTTTCAGACCCTCTGACTCTAATCTAAGAACCTCAGAAGTTCATGGATTCTTTTATCTTAATAATAGTAGAACTATATTCTGAAAAAGCACCCACCTCAAATTTTACTTTTTTGTACATAAGAACTAGATAGATTAACATTTTTCCCCCGGACTTTTCAAATATGCTTTTGAAAAAGATCCTTTGAAGCTACTGTAGGCAAAAGTTATTTTAAGTAACTGTTACCATGTTTTTCCCTTTCTGTTCTAATGAACAAGTGAACTTCTACAAATTCCAGCTCATAATAATGACTATGAGAAGAAAGATAAAAGTACTGTGTGTGGAGGCTTACCCCGTTTCTTGAAACTTTCTAGAGTTTTCTCTATTTACAGAGTAGAATAACTTAAACATCGATCAATTTTTCTCCTGACATGTTATAACTCAGGCAATGCACAGTAGGTTTCCCTTGCTGAGTATATTTTGATGGTTAATTTTGTGTTTTAACTTGGCCAGACCATGGACACCCTGGTACTTGGTCAAACACTATTCTGGGTGTTTCTTTTAGGGTATTTTTGGATGTGATTAATATTTAAATCTGTGAACTGAGAAAAGTAGATTGCTCTCCCTTATGTGGGTGGCCCTCATCCAATCAGTTGAAGGTCTGCCTAGAAGTAAAAACTGGACTCTTTCCTAAGTAAGAGAGAATTCTTCCTGCTTGGCTACCTTTGAGCTGAGACATCAGAATATTTTTTTTTTCCTTTTGACTTGAACTGATACCCTGGCTGTTTCTAAATTTCAAGCCTCATGGTCTTCAGACTAGAACTACACCACTGGCTCTCTGGCTTCTCAGATCTTTGTACTCGAACTAGTACTACACAATCGCTTCTCCTAAGTCTTCAATTTGCCAACTCACCCTGGAGATGGTGGGACTTACTGGCCTCCATAACGACATGAAATAGTTCCTTATAATAAACCTCTCTGTAGATAGATGGATGATAGATAGATGATAGATAGATAGATAGATAGATAGATAGATAGATAGATAGATAGACTATTGGTTCTGTTTCTCTGGATAGACTCTGGTTCTGTTTCTCTAACATATACATATACATATGTATATGTATATGTATATGTACATATGTATATGTTAGAGAGGAGGAGATTTAATGGGAAGAGAAGGAAAATGGTTTAAAATAAAAGGATGGTGTACTTTTTTCTTTTTAGAACAAAAGATGCCATGCCATGATGCATGCTCTACAGGTAATCCCAGAGTGCTGTGCAGAGCAGAGTTCTGTGGAGGCTCATGATGAATTTATTGCCCACAGAGCAACCACTTCACTGGACCTTAACAAGCAAAATATTTAATTTATCTGCATGTCAAATCAGTATCTCAGCTTTTCTTGTACTTTGAAGGCTTTTCTTTTTTTTTCTCTTAAATTTGAATGGGAAGAAAGCAAGAATTTTTTTCCTTCTATCACATCAAAATGATTTTGTAAGTTTATGGAACCAGAGGAGATGCACTTTAAATATATAATTGTTTAAATATTCTGTTTTACTTTCTGCAACATGATACACTAGTAAATATAAGGAATCATGCATCAGAAAGGGCGAGGTTCAAGTTCCAGTTCCTTCTCTTTGAAGTTGCAGGAGTACAGCTAAATCTCTTATCCTATCTGGGTTTTCATTTCTTCTTTTGTTAAGTATAGAAAATACTACCTGTTTTCCTTTTTGGAAAGTAAAAAGTAAATAAGATAATATGTAAGAAAATATATGTACTATGTGTCTAATAATTAGTGAGATATATTTTAATACCAAAAAAGGAAGGAAAAAAAAGAAAAAGAAAAAGAAAAAAAAGGATTGGAAAATAACTTTGCCAAGAGGAAAGCAACAGTTTTGTCTGCACACACACACACAAAAAGATGACTATCCTTCATCTCAAATCTTTAATGCTATATTTTCTTTCATATATGAGTCTATGCATAATTACAATTAGACCTAAGATTTGTGTCTACAGGCATGTCGGTATCTATGTTACAGATTTACACAAGCAGATTGAACTGCTTGCTTTCCTTTTCTGAGCTTAGCTGGAATGGTTCCAGAATGAAAGGGATATTGATTAATCCCTCAAACCCCCTACAGGCCTGAACATCAATGGGATTATCTCAAAAAGCCTAAAAAAGAGACAGAAGGATCACAGAATGTTAGAGTTAGAAGGGATCATCAAATCCAACCTTTCCCTACCCCTGTTTTTCGAACTCCCCAGATAAAGAGAGAAGTTTTGAATGAACTGCCAAAGTTCATTTGAGTCAGTGGAAGCACAGGTGTAATACTTTGGCTTCTTAACTGTCCACCCTATTGTTTCACTTTTCCTCACACCACACTGCTCTGATTTAGGTGTTCATGTCTTTAACGGGAGATTCCAGACCTTTTGCATGTGGTATCCTTGACTCCCTTTTGGAACAGTTGGCTTTTTGCATGTGGGATTTGTTTTTTTTTTTTTTTTTTTTTTTTTGGTCTGGAGTTTAACAACTATTTGGAGAGAAGGTACAAAAATTGTGTTTTTTCCCCTGAAAAGAGGTGATGATTAGAAATAGGGATATGTAAAAATATAATTTTTTAAAAAATTTTCTGAGAACACTTCCCTTGGGAAGGGAACTCTCTAGGCCACTTATTAGGGCAATAGGGAATTGTTTCTACCAACAAGTACTTGGATTTTCTTTTTCCACAATTTAAGGGTCTGGTCTCTGTAGAGTCAAAACATCCACTGTAAATTAAGCTGTTTGGGGCAGTGCTGAGAACAGGTGTTTCAAGTATCACTGAATCACACGCTGATCTTAAGAATAGAAATGCTTCCGTTCTTAATTCCTAGATCCCTTCTTAAAGCTTAGGAAAAGGAATAATAGAAGAAAAAAGCATGACTTGCTTTTTTTTAAGATTTTTTTTTTTTAACAGCAGTTTTAGGTTCACAGCAAAACTGAGAGAAAGGTACAGAGCTATTTCTTATACACTTGCATAAACTGCCCAATTATCAGCATCTGCCACCAGAGTGCTGCATTAGTTACAACTGATGAACCTACTGTTCACATATCGTTACCACTCAAAGATCATAGTTTACATTAAGGTTCACTCTTGGTGTTATACATTCCATGGTTTTCTTTCTTGTTTTTTTTTTTTTTTTGACAAATGCATAATGATGTGTATCTACCATTATGATATCAGACAGAGTAGTTTCACTGCCCTAAATATCCTCCACCTATTCATCCCTCCCTCTCCTATAACCTCTGGCCACCACCAATCTTTTACCTGTCTCCATAGTTTTGCCTTTCCCAGAATGTCATATTAGAATGATATATAGTCTGTAGCCTTTTCCAATTGGCTTCTTTCACTTAGTAATATGCACGTACGTTTCCTCCATGCCTTTTCCTGGAGTGATAGCTCATTTCTTTTTAGTATAGAATAATATTTTATTGTCGGGATGTATCATAGTTTGTTTACACATTCATCTATTGAAGGACATCTTGGTTGTTTCCAAGTTTTGGCAATTATGAATAAAGCTTCTATAAACATCCATGTGAAGGTTTTTGTGTGGACATAAGTTATCAACTCCTCTGGGTAAATACCAAAGAGCATGATTGTTGGATCATATGGTAAGAGTTATGTTTAGTTTTATAAGAAAGTGCAAAATTGTCTTCCAACATGGCTGTACTATTTTGCATTTCTATCAGCAATCAACGAGAGTTCCTGTTAGTCCACAGCCTCACTAGCATTTGGTGTTGTCACTGTTCTGGATTTTGGCCATTTTAACAGGTGTATAGTGATATCTTGTTGTTTTAATTTGAATTTTCCTAGTGACATATGATGTAGAGCATCTTTTTACATGCCTATTGGCCATCTGTATATGTTCTTTGGTGAGATATCTGATAAGGTCTTTGACTTATTTTTCATGTGGTTGTTTGCTTTCTTATTGACTTTTAATAATTCTGTATTTATTTTGAATGTCAGTCCTTTATCTTGTATGTGTCTTTTGTAAATACATTTTTCCCAATCTGTGGCTTGTCTTCTCAATCTCTTGGCAGTATCTTTTGCAGAACAGAACTTTCTTAATTTTAGTGAAGTCTAACTTATCAATTCTTTTTCTCATAGATTGTGTGTTTGGCATCATATCTAAAAGTCATTATTATAATGACATATAGATTTTCTTCTGTGTTACCTTCTATTATCTTATAAAACTAAGTTTTAGAGTTTTACATTTTACGTTACCTCTGTGATTTATTTTGAGTTAATTTTTGTAAAGAATGTGAGGTCTGTGTTTAGATTTATTTATATCTTTGCATGTGGATATCCAGTTGTTCCAGCACTGTCTGTTAAATGGGACTTCTTACCCAAATATTTTTGAGAGGGAAAAAAAAACCCACAAACATTTCAATTGGCCCTGGGTAAAAGTATAAAGTTCACTTCCAGTGTCCTATCACTTTTTCTTTGTATACTGTTTCCCCTAATTATGCAATTTGCCTGAATTCTCAGATTCTTGTGCTTTCTCAGGTCTTCTTTAGAGAGCAGGAAAAGGCTATTTCTCCCAAGGCATTCAGGAACTCAGATTATTGCTCTTTTAGCATTGTTTTTACCTTAAGGATATTTGAGAAAGATGACATCATTTCCTTAAAAGAGATACATTTCTCCTGATTGCATTTTCAGTGGGACCCATCAGGCTCTGCAGGCACTTAGGATAGCATGGTGGTGAGACTTTGAATTCTGATAATGAAGCAAGAAAATATATTTTTTTAAACTTTGGTTTCAGTGTCACTCTTTTTGCCATATATTCTTATTTAAAGGTTCATTGCCCAGAGGAAAACTGTACATTGTCTGGACTGGGTGCAATTTTCTGAAATTTTGAGTATTTGCTGAGCCTCGCTAGAATCTTGTGAATAACCTTGAGTTCAGAACTACATTCCCCATTAACATCACCACTAATAACACTCACATACACAATGTTAGGCAAATATGTTAAAGAAGATGTAAGAAGTAGCCTGTTCATTTTTGATCCTGGCACTTATTAGGCTAGTACCCAAAACTGTGAGTCTGGATACCACTACTTGGCTCTCCCCAGTTGTTGCTTTTCTTCTCTTGACCGTGGCTCCTGTGGTCTATGCTATTTCTTAACTCCTTTCTTCAATGAGAACTATGTAAGATCTGAGTTCTCATTCCTCAATCTGTGATCCAAAACTCGCTACCCTTTGTTTTTAAGGTAGACATCAAACAGCGTAACATCTTGGTTAATGTCAGCTGGCAAACAGCTCTTGATTGTTTGCAATAACTGCTCTCAGAAGTTGTTTTATTCAGTTAAATATTCTGGTGCCTTGAGATTAATTTTGGCTTGCTTAGCAGAATATACTAAATCCTACCTACATACCGTACTTAAGTGAATCTTTTTCTATCATCTCCGCCACCTCTTCCGCACACTTTTACATTTCTGCCATCACAACTGCAATGTCTCTCCAGTGTTGTGGTCCCACATAGCATTTTCTGTATGAGACTCTTAATAGGTATGGGGAGGAATTATGGATTCATTTTCAACTTTGCAGTCATCTTTGAACAGTTCCTCCTAAATTTTCATGCAATATAGGACCAAGATAAAGACTCTGGTGCAAGAGTAGAAGAAAAATTGCAAATAGGAACAACGCCAATTTCCTTTGCAGAATGCCAGCCCTGCCATAAACATAGACACTGAGCTATTTTCTACTGGAGCCAAGTTTATTTCCTACTCACACCTTAAGGGGATATTAGACAACTGAAGTAATGCCTATAATGTTTGCCTCATGTTCTGACAGTCCTGATATTCATTCTTCCTAAATACTCCCACTTCCAACAATTTCATCCCATTTCCTTTGGAGCTAACTTTGTTTACTGCCTCATGACTTCAGACCTCATCAACACCCTCAAGACTTGTTTTTCTATCTCCAATGCTCTGGGCTTAACTATGTGTTTTCCTGCTACCATGTTTACTATCCTAAAGCACAGATTTTTCAGCTCAGTTCCTAGTTCAGTTGCCCAGGGAAGGACCTATGTAGTCTTGAGTCAGTGGCACACACAAGTGCTATCATCTCCATCTTTTCTCATGTTCTCTTTCCATGTGAATTACCTGTACCAGGCAGGTTTATGGGTCTGCTGCCCCATCACAGAATTCCTGGTGGATCTCAGGCTTTGTATGTAACCCATATTCATATCAGTCTTATCTGTCTGAAAAGTTCTACACTTTTTACTACATAGATCTAATGCATTATCCAAGTCTTAATTCAAATTTTCAGTTTTTATTTCTTTATAAAGACTTCCTTAGCAATCTGAAAGAATTTCCCTCCTCTTATCTTCAACCACATTTATTACTTGCATTAATCATGTTGGCACAACTTAATCATTAGTGATTCTGGTTATTTTTTCATATGCATCTCTTTTGTTTACCCAGCTGTAGGGTAAGTCCACAAAGCAATCAAAGTAAGCTCCCTGCAAGACATATCTGATTATATCATTCCCTTGTCTAAAACTTTCCAGTAGCCCCCCTTTGCAGTGAGGATAAAGCCCAAATGCTTCCTAGTGAAGAAACAGTCACATGTTTTACCTCCTGTCTTAGTCCCAGAGCCTGTAAAGGTGAACCCACTGGGGCTGGCTGGGGGAAAGGAGGAAGCTTGCTCCAGAAGGAACTGTCTGAGGGATGATAAGGGATTTCTAAATATGGGAAAGGGGAATAAGTCATTTGGTGAAGTCAACTGTACATACTTCTTTGTAGGTCTAAAGAAAGAACAAAGCTTTTATATAACAGGAATCCAGTTCTTCAGGGATACCAAAAGGAAATTTTTTTAAAGGTTTTTATTTATTTATTCATGAGAGACACAGAGGCGGGGCGCAGAGACAGGCAGAGAGAGAGGAAGAAGCAGGCTCCATGCAGGGAGCTGGATGCGGGACTCAATCCCAGAACTCCAGGATTACACCGTGGGCCGAAGGCAGGCACTAAACTGCTGAGCCACCCAGGGATCCCCCCAAAAGGAAATTTTTAAGTCATTTTTGGTGCAACCTAGCTGGAAATTAGTATGTAATTGTTTGAGCCTTGCTGAATAAAAGTTTAACCTTCAAAAAAAAAAAAAAAAAAAAAGCCCAAATGCTTGTAAGGCCCTTCACTACCTGACTCATGCCCACCTCTCTAGCTTCATCTACATCTATGTTTATTGTTTTCTCTCCTTCAAACTTTAAGGTAGTAGATTTACGTTATGGATTTTATATTCCTGCCTACAGTCTTGCATATAATCAGCCATCAAATCCTTGAACTCAACCTGCTAAATATATTTAGAAACTATCCATTTATCTCCATCCCTATTGCCCCTAATTTGAAATATAACAATATTTACTCTTTCCCTGAATAGTGACTTACCCTCCTCATGTCCTAAGTGATTTTCTAAAATAAAGTGCTGAGTTTGAAGTGATTCTGAGTTATCAAAATAGGTATTTAGAGTATGAACTTGGATATGTACATTCAGGGTTAAAAAATAAAGTGGGATTAGTCAAATTGCTAATTATAGGGACAGATGATGACAGGAACAAGGACAAGAATATAGTGTGAGTGAAGCAAAGGGTATAAGTCAGAACACGAAAGATATCTAACATTAAAAAATGGAATCTGAGGGACCCCTGGGTGGCGCAGCGGTTTGGCGCCTGCCTTTGGCCCAGGGCGCGATCCTGGAGACCCGGGATCGAATCCCACGTCGGGCTCCCGGTGCATGGAGCCTGCTTCTCCCTCTGCCTGTGTCTCTGCCTCTCTGTCTCTCTCTGTGTGACTATCATGAATAAATAAATAAAATCTTTAAAAAAATAAATAAAAATAAAATAAAAAATGGAATCTGAGAAAGAACAGCCAGAGAAAGAGAGGAAAAATAAGCTAGTGGGGTTATCATAAGAGATAAGAGGAGAAAGTGATATGCAACAAGATTTACAGTGCTGAATCCTGAAAGCATAGCCAAGGCAGATAAGGATTGAGATGCAATGTGTTACAACATCTGTGTAGAGGAACAGGTCAAACTTATTGTTCATTTACTATATGCTAAATACTTGACTATGAGCTTATTTAAATTTTCTTAAACAGTGAGGTAGATTTTTGTTCATAGATTAAAAGAGGCTATATTTCTGTGTGTGTGTGTGTGTGTGTGTGTGTGTGTGTGTGTTCTGCAAATCAAGAGAGATTTGAACAAATTTAAATACTGATTGGTAGGACCTATAGAGAATCAGAACTTGCAGGGAACAGAGGAAAAGATAGAGAGAGGGAGTTCAGCTAAGATAGGTAGGAGACAGTGGAAGCATAGCCCAGGTGGAGGGATGAGTACATGCCAATAGCAGGAGGGCCACAATACCTTTCATTTTCAGCCAGGCTGGTTAATGCATGGGCTGCTTGGAAGCTGACAGAAAGAAAAAGATAAGCAGAAGATGCCATTTCTTTCTAATGGCTTCATTTTGAGGTGAATGTAAAGGTGAGCTCATTTGCTGGCAGTCATTTATTAAAGGTAGAAAAAGGATCGATGCATTCGCAATCTGAAGATCTGGGTTCAAATTTCCCAGCTTTGATGATTTTCCTACAGCATCTGAGCTGGCCTTTTAGCTGCCAGCCAGGTTCATATCTCTCAGCTTAGAGAGTTGTCATGGCGACATCTAATCCAGGGACTGCCACATAGTAGGCATTCCAAGAAATTATAGTTAAATATGCATCTACATTGCTCTCCCCCTCACCCTTGTAGGTTATTGAATTAGAGATCAGTAATGAGCTGTTTGAAAGCTTTCTGCCAACAGCCATTGTAAGGATAAAAAGGAAAGAAAAAGCTTTAGTAAAGTAGCCAGAGCTATATTCTCTGTAGAAAGGAAGGGTGCTCTGACTTCGTGCCCACCATGCCTAGGGCCATTAATGAAGCCTGGCTCCTTTCTCTCATCATTGCAGCCATTCAAAAGGAGAAAGTTCTTCTTGGCAAGGAAGTGCTATTTTCAGAGACAAGATTAGGCTCATTTTGGGCAGGAGCCATGCTTCTTCAGTCCCGGCACCTCTGAAGATTAGGTTAAAAGGTAAGAAGGAATGACTCAGAATAATTGCATTGCTTTACTGTGAACTTTAAGATCTTTTAGTGGAGGAGTTTTACAAGCAGTGATAGATAGTCATGGAGAGAGGAAAAGTACAAACCCAAGGGACAGGAACAGCAATGCCTGACTGAATTTCTACACAAAAAGAAGGTTGGCCAGACTTGTTATTTTTTCTACCTCCCCCAATTTCACAGGAATATTTTTAATATGCTTTATTTTTCTCAGGTTCTGAAAACTGAATTCTCCCCCCTATCCACCTTCACTATATAACTGCATGTTTTCTGTGAAGCAGATTTTAGAAATCCCATTCTGAGATCAGATATATCAAAGTAAACACTGTCTGTACATGTAAAGTTCAGTTGTTATTTTATAATTGGGGAAAATATATCCAATAATGATAGCCCTCAGCCAGAACCTAATGTCTTACTTCTCAGCAGTAATCCAGCAAACTATCGAAAAAATATTTATTGATCCCTTATTGAGTTTTTAGCTTGATGCTGAGCTATTGGGGAGATGCAGAAGAAATAAAACTAGACAATCCCTAGACTTACAGAGTGTATGATCTACTTGGATGGAAAAGACACAGTTTGGCTCAACACCTGATAATAAGGGGTAACACATAATCACAGCTATTCAAGTATAATCTGTACTAATTATTGTAACTTCCTTACCGTCCTCCTCTCACCTCCATGTACTCAGGTTCCATAGTCAGAGACGTGGGTGGAACCCTCAACTCCTCTAATTTTCTGATCTTCCATGTTTGATCAATTGACAAGTCCTGTGGTTTCTACCGCTAAATATCTCTGAACGTGTCTACTTGTTTCTGGTCCCTGCTGCCATCACTCTGTTGAGGCCACCATCTATACTCACCTGGAATATATCTAGTTTGATAAGTGGTTCCTATACTTCTAGCCATGCCCTTGGCCAATCCATCCTACACAATGAAGCAGAGTGATCTTTCTAAGTGGCAAATGTAACAATGTTCTCAAGTTCACACACAGCCTCAATTTTCACACCTCTTTTCATGTTTAAAATCATCCAATCATTTGTCCTGGCTCTTAAAATACCCTGATCTCCTCATCGTGGCTCTAAGGAACTTGCTACTCTGGCTTCAGCTTGATTCACCAGACTTTTCTCTGACCACTGAATAGGATGAGCAATCTGGGCCCACTGACTCCCTTTCTGCCCCTCCCCGGGCTGCCATCTTTGAAAAGCCTGACACCATTACCTGTACTTCAGTGGTGTTCTGCAGTAACAATCATCAGTTTGTTGTGATTGTGTATTCAGCTCTTGATCCTCATGTGTGCACTTCAAGAAGAGTAGGACTCAGTTTGATTTACTCATTATCTTGCCGTCTGAGGCTAGATCAGTCCCTGGCAGTAAGTAAATGGCCAATAATTAACAGTTAAGTGAATAAATGTGGGACTGGGTACAGGCAAAGAGAAAATTCTGTGAGGGAAGGGTAACTCTGATCTATCACAAGCAGCAAAGGATTGAGGTTGGTTTGAGAAAGCCACAGCAAGCATTCCATTCTGAGAAACCATTTTAGGACAAGCACTAGGACAGAGATACCTGCATGGTAACTGAGAGACCCCCTGTCTGTCAGAAATAGTTGGTAGATATGGAAAGACTGGGAAAAACTGGGAAAATGGCTTACGGGCGGGGGGGGGGGCAGTTAAGAATATAGAAGACCTTGCTAGCAGGACAAGATATTTATTTTTGATGAGCCAGTAAACATGGAACATTTAAAACATTTGACCCAGCATCTGGCACTTGCTGGGGAGAGAAGGAGGAAAGCTTTTGTGAAGGACACAAAAGCTCTATTCTTTCTTCTACTTGCACAGTAGAGAAGCAAGAGGTCTTCTTTCTACAATATTTGAGTTGGAAGAGAAACAGGAACTGTTTAAACCTATAACTGGCAGGCTGGATACCATAAAGCACAAGCCCTACATGTCCTATAATCTGGTGGCTAAGTCTAGAGCAATGTGCTTCTGTGTCTCGGCTGCATAATATAAGGAAAGTTATTTAACCTTCCTAAACCTCAGTTTTCTCCTCTGAAATGGGGATAAAAATAATTGAACCTACTTCATAAGACTGTCATGAGGAAGAAGTAATGTAATTCAGGTAAAGTGCTTGACTCGTAATAAGCATTTAATGAAAGCAGTTCTTATTTTCATGACATATCATACTTCTTTTTATTATTTTGTGTTTGCAGTTTCCATTCTAAGGTAAAAAGGTTCAGCGTGAGTTATGTACCCTTGTTAAATTAGTTTTCTGATTGTGGTTTTTGATTAAATGTCATGTAAGATTCAAAGTAGAAATAAATAATCATGCAGACAAGATGTTATACCACAAAAGAACCACAGAACACAAATGAGGGGAATTTTACCATTTGTGTCACTGTCTAATTCACCTGAAGGACTGTGAGACATTCAGAAGAACTTGATATTCTGTGAATTAGTAAGTGAGTTAACTCATTTGATCAAATATTCAAAGATGATATGTCAACAAATGTTCTCTATTCATTTATGACAAATGTGATTCACAGAGCACACAATACCATCAGTGATGGCAGAAAGACATTCAGAGCCTGTTTAGCCCTCAAAGCAGGGCCATGAATGTGGCTGCATGGAGGTGAATTAATAGAAGGATGCTCTGGGATAAGCCATTGTGAAAATGGAGGATCTGAGGTGAGGAGGGCAAGGCTGGAAAGAGCAAGAGAAATATAGCTGACAGAAGGGATTGGCTCTGACAAAGATTTTTCCCAAAGGAAAGTAGCAAGCCCAGCCATAGGTCAGTATGTACCAGGAGAAGAAATCCAATGGTGATGCAGAGCACAGTCCATGACAACAATGTTTATTGTATTTAGTCAGCATACTACGTTGTTGTGGGAGAGCAATTCATTCACGGCAGATTTCCAGTTAATGGCTGGGGATGTGAACTGAGGAATTCAGTTACTTTGGGGTAGATCTAGCAAGGACTAGATAGGGAACTAGGATGCAGTCCAAGTTGATTGAGATCTAGGGCCACAGACTGAAAAGTATATATTTTTTTACTATGTAGAATAAAAGAGAAGAGGAAGGTGTAGGAATGAAATGTGACTCAGTGGAAGGACCATATGATTCCAATAGGATACGCTTACAGAATCTAAGATTCATCCTTGTTCCATTCGGTCTTGCAAATATTTGGTAGCTCAACTACCAAGGGACATCACCATGTTAGGAGTTGGTGACTTCACAATTCCTAACTGATAAACTTGCCCTCCTCGTCAACATTGGCTCAGAAAATAGGACCATGGAGTTGTGATTCTATCCATAAGAAAGCTCAACTTTGGGAAGCTGAAAAATGGCACAGCTCAGAGAATCAAAAAATGACTGCAAACCTCCATCATCCAAATCAGTATGGTCAGATCTATGTGCCTTAAGAAAATACTACGTTATTCACTGAGGAGAGTAATGGAAACAACCATGTCAATCCTCTAGTGTTCCCAGTACTAGGAACCTGTTTGGTAAATTGCATGTTAGCTTGAAAATTAAGTGAGAACTTCCACTGTTTCTGATTGAACCATTGTCCTTATGCACAGGTAGTTCTTGGAAACATTATTCCAGTTATGCTTAATTATACATATTTTTTTCTTAATTACATATAAAGTTTTAGAAGACAAAGAATGACTAAAAAAAATCAAAGGACTATTTTTCCTTGTTTATTTGTTTCATTTGCAAATGAATGTGTTTTCAGAATGGTAAAACATGTTTTAAAAAAGCCTTACCTTTCCCTCGTTTGTTTAAAAACATCTTTAAAGTAACCATATAGATTTTGATTTCTTCTCCATTATTATTACATTTCTTACAGCATTATGTATTTGCAGAATATTCTAATACGTTCCTAAATACTTGATAATTGTGATGTACTTTCCACATTTATGTGAAGATGCATAACCGGAGTAGTTCTTGATCTCAGTGGCTTAATGTAGCCCTGGAAATGAAAATAAAATGCTATTGAACACTTGAGAGAAGTTAGTAGGTGAAGCATGATGGTTCAATATCAATAAAAATAAATTTTGATATGACCATTAGAAACTATCTTTAAAGGTCATCTGTCTTCATTAAAGGCCAAGACAAAGGACTAACAGACAATTTTTAACATTTTTTTAAACTCAGCTTTTCTTAGGTGAAAATGTACAAATTAAGATCACACTTCTTTAGGTATTTAAATATATAGGTTTGTAAAGCAGAAAAAGAATACTCTAAGAAAATTATTTAGGTGCCATGTTCTTTGGGCCAAATGTGTCCTTGTAAGTCCATGGGAAGAACTTTTCCTGTACTAACCAGAGACCCTATGTTCCAGAAAATAGAATGGGCAGCTGAAAAATATTTCCAGTTGTTTTAAGAAATAAACAGTTTCAAACTCGTTTTGTAAACTGCTTTCAATAATCTCTACTCTCCAAGTAGAAGAGTTGAGACTGGCTGATCGGAGGGAAAAAGGGATTACGAAAATTCTACACAACGTGTCTCGTTTGGCACATCCACAGTTGGACGCTTTAGCTTTCCTGCCAGGATGGTTAAGTTAACACTTAATTAGTATGTGTACCAAACAAAACGTGCTTCTGGGCAGCACATTTTTTAAAAATTTCCCCCCACTGCCCCACAAATAAATAGCCTGGTTTCTGCCCAAAATATTCAAGGAAAAGGCTGTGCTTGCCTGGGGCAGAGGCCAGATGCCTTGACTTCCAGCTTCCTTCCATCAAAGCCGTGCAGTTTGGAAATTAAAATCTACAGCAATAATGAAACATATTAAAATGCATGCAAAGTCTTGAGGGCTTATAATATGCTAAAAACCGGCAATGCATGTTTACATCCATATATCAACTTGGATGTGCTGAAAAGATTTAAAGTGTAAAATATGCAAATATGTGTCATATTGTCACACTTGGTCTCTCTAATGGAACTCCCTTTCATCTCAAGTCGTCTTAATTTCATGAATATTACATGGCCCTCACACCTTTTACTCCTGCTGTTGCTAGGCTGAGAAGATTATGAAAATATGTTAATAGTAACTTTCATCAAATAAAAGTTGCAATATTCCAAATAAAGCATTTTCCCCCTCCTCTTAAAATACAAATGGTGAAGGGTTTCATGCTATTTTGTTTCCCTGTGGGAGACTAGATAACTATAGGCCAATTAAATTAATGAGAAAAGACCATGCAAATAGCAATATTTGTGCATAATCCTGGCTGGCTGCACATATAGACAGGTATATAGTGGTTTTTAAAATATTCTTGAGGAATGAAAATAGTCCCAGATCCTGGATACTGATAGTATATAGAAATGAGTTTTAAATTAGGCTGTCCTACACAAAAGCCCATTCGTTTATATTTAATTGTCACAACACCATAAAAGGTAGAAGGAAGTGAGGAAGTTTGAGGTATCTGTCCTCATTTATGAAGGTGAAGAAGAAAAATAATACTGGCATCTCAGATAACAGGAAGAAGAAAGAAAAGAAAGAAAAAGAAAGAAAGAAAGAAAGAAAGAAAGAAAGAAAGAAAGAAAGAAAGAAGAAAGAAAGAGAGTAAAAGAAAGAGGATATACTCTGTTCTGTTCATCTTGGACACATTGTCCTGATACTTTCAAAGACAGCCTTCTTTCTTTTTCCTGACATCTGCTGAAAGGCTCATTTTAACTTGTCTTATTGATAACTTTAATGCACAGTGGAAGGTGAAAAGAATGAGAAGCATACTTTTCTGGACTTAATTTTCACCAATGGGGAAGATCTGGTGACTATGTAGAAATTATAAGAATCTTAGCCTGAGTGCCACCTTGAACTCCATAATGGGGTGGGAGGGGAGACACGATACTTTGGGGTTTAATTAGAACTTTGTTTTAGAAGAGCACTGGATTTAATAAATTTGAAGAAAATATTTGTTATAGCCAACAAACAGATATTCTATAAATGATTAAAGGATAGGAATCTAAGCAGGTGATACTCTGACAAGATCTTTGCCAATAACTGTAACAAGAAAGTTAACATTTGAAAGGAGCCAGTTCTGCGGCTCTCCATAGGATGGCCCTGGAAGGTTTCATGTGGGCTCTGATTCTTATTTATTTATTTATTTATTTATTTATTATTTATTTATTTATTTATTTATTTATTTATTTATTTATTGTGAGCTCTGATTCTTAAAAGAGTTTGCATAGATGATGTGAAAGGAAGGGCAAGAAGCCTGTACATGGGAGGCCTAAGTTGAGAAGGCTGTGGTGCAAAATGTGCTGGGCTCTCTAGCTGCCAAGGGTAGCAGGACAGATAGTGCACACTACATTTTAAAAACTTGCCAGGAGAATGAGCTATGGCTAAAGGCTGATGGGGTAAAGCAGACAGATGACAAAGAGAAGATAGACTTCCATAACAGCTTTTCTTCCGAAGTGTTGCTATTGTCTTGCTGTTTTTGTTTGTTGTGTTCTGTATTGTTGCAGTTCCCTAAAATGAGAGTTTTCAGGTATGAATTGTTAAACCAAAGTAAAAAAGAAAGCGTAGCCTTCGCTGTGTGAAACCAGAGGAAATAAGCACACATATACTTTCATTGGTTTTATGTTAGTTATCTGAGATTCATCCTTTTTCTTAAGTAATATATAATCTTAGTGGAAAGTATGGAAATTTCCCCAATTTGGAGAGAAAGCAACATTCTATCTTTCTCTACCACTCAAAGGCAACTTCCCTCTGTATCATGCAAAATTCAGATTACACTCTTTAAACAACTTTATATGCTACATTTTAAAACTAAATATCTTTCATGAATAGTTCCCTACATCATTAAGAAGACTTTATAAATCTCGATCAATCACTACATAAGGTTTCATATTACATGTTTTTTCATCAGTATTGTATATTTAGTTCTAAGATTTTGTCAAATAATGTTAATAAAATATAAAATATTGCTTATACATTTAGTCCATATTTAAAAATAGCTTCAGATAAATTCTTTGTAAGAGAACCAATACAGTTTTACAGAATAGTGATGTTACTAAATGTAAAGAAATATAATAAAAAGGAGATGAGACAAATTGTCCTCTAAAATACAATATTTCCTCCTTTATTACTTCTTTTTCCTTCTTGGCTGAAATGCACCAAGTGAATTTTAACAGAGAACATGGATAAGTCTTCCCTGACTGGTTCTGGTGAGTTAGGTTATTGAAAACAAACTGCTTTTGAAAAAATAATGAAATGGACTGGAAAAAAAATGTTAAATGACATCAAAACTCATTGAAGGTGTCTAGCATGCAGTTAAAAATAACACATCACTCAAAAGAACAAAGCCATATGAGTAGAGTGAAAACTGCAGATGGCAGAGAGATACCTACTTACACTTCAGATACTGGGACTGTCTAACACAGATTACAAAATGACCATTTTAAAGAAATAAACAGCAAGCAGGCAACACCTACAAGACAAAGAAAAGTATATGAGGGCAGATTTGAAGAAAACAAAAGAGAACTAGAAACCTAAATTACAATAAAGTAAATTAAAAACTCAATGGAAATCGTTAACAGCAGAAATGACATATTCTAATTGAGAATTAGTACACTCAAAGATAGGTAAGAAGATATTGTTCCTACTGAAGTCAGAAAGAACACAAATGTAAAATTCAATAGACAGAATAGAGTGTTAGGGACTAAAATGAATCTAAGAAGAACAGTGGGCACAGGATGAGGGAGAGATAGTATACAGAAAGATGATGACTGATAATTCTTTAGACCTAATAATAAACCATTCCACAGATTCAGCCCCAAGCAAGATCAAGGAAATAAAAATTCATACCTGGAGACATCACAGAGAAAGTGTTGAAAATGAAAGTCAGAGGCAAACCAAGCCAGCCAGCAAGTGAAACACAGATTTCGTTAGAGTGGCAGATTGACAGCTATCTTCACAAATGCAACAATTGAAGCCAAAAAAACTATGGAATGTATCTTCAGAATCCCAAAGGGATCATCTGCACATTGACTCCATATGCAAGGAAAAAATCTGTAGCAACAGAAATGAAAATCAGGGTGTTTTATTTTTATTTTTTTTAAAAGATTTTATTCATTTATTCATGAGAGACACACAGAGAGAGGCAGAGACACAAGCAGAGGGAAAAGCAGGCTCCCTGCAGGGAGCCAGACATGGGACTTGATCCTGGGACTGCAGGATCATGCCCTGGGCCAAAGGCAGGCACTAAACCACTGAGCCACCCAGGGATCCCAAATCAGGGTGTTTTAAAACAAAAGCTAAGAGAACTGATCACCCAAGATCCCTATTAAAGAACTACTAAAATATAGATTCCTGACAGAGAGAATGTGATTACTGATAAAAATTTCAGTGATACCCTGCCTGTGATACAAAACAGAATGAAAGGATTACACATGTAGACAAATGTGAATAGATACTGACTGTATAAAACAGCAATAATCTCTAGGGTGTATTTTCAAATAGAATTAAAATGCCAGGCATAAATATCATGGGTAAAAATAGCATTAATGACAATCCAAGAAGATATAAGATTTTATTTATTTTGTACTTTGGTTAGTTATCTATGATTTTTTTTTTTTTGCTATTTTTTCCAGACTTAGCCATAAAAAGAAAGAATAAGAATATTTAACTATAGGTAGAAAAGAATCAAAAATTTAAATAACAGATGTAAACTTACACTGTATTAAATTTAAAGACAATCAGGTAAAAGACAATCCTGTCCACATCAGAATAAAAAAGCAAATGCTATTTATAAGAAATACATATAAAGCATAATCCACAGAAATGTTGAAATTCAAATACTACATGTCATCCAAATATTTGTATAGAATAAACACACTGGCAATCAAGATAATTACTTTAAAAAAATAAAATAAAATAAAATAATAAGAGCCTCAAAGGACCAAGAAGATATAAACATTTAATATGTATACCATTAAAAATATAACCTCAATTTATAAACCAAAGTTTACTGACTTAAAGAAATAGAAAATTTGCAATCATTGTGAAACATATACCCCAGTAATTGATACAGCAAATCAAAAAAATAAGGGAATAAAATTTATCTAATGAACACATATAGAAAATCACCCAACTAATGCAAAGTAGACATTTTTTTTTCCAAACACAAAAAGTACATTTATAAAAATTGACCAGAAACTTGATCATAAACCAAGCCTTAACGTTTATTTCAAGGCATTTACATCATGGAGAATGTCTTCTCTAACTACTATATAACTGTAGTAGATGAGAAATGATAGAGAAAGATATTTGGAAATTAAGAAACATTTATCCAATAGTCCATAGATTGAAGAAATGGAACTAGAGGTTAGAAAATATTTTAAGTTAAATGATCATGAAAATACCACTATTCAAAATCTGGCCCTCAGATTAACATTTATGTAATCTTGAAAATATATGTATATGTGTGCCTGTGTGTATGTGTGTGTGCATGTGTGTGTATATCAGAAAGAAACATATATATACTTTATAAAAATAAAGGCTGCTTTAGAAAAATAAAGGCTGAAAATTAATGAGCTTTCCAGTTTCCAGGAATATTAAAAAATAACAGAAATAACCTAAAGATTTTATGGAAGATGTAACAACAAAATCATAGCAATAAATTACAAAATAAAAACTTTATATAGAAAACAAACACAATACACACACTCGACAATGCTACTAGTTAGTTATTCGAAAAAATCTGATTCAATTGACAAACTTCTGGCAGAATTATTCAAGGACCAAAAAATAAAAAAGAGAGAGAGAGATAATAAAAGCATAAAAAAGCACATAGCTATAGATTCTTTAGACTTGATTTCATTCGCCAAAACAAGTTATATGCCATTCTTAACATTGATGGGCTAGGAAAATACAATTGTGCCCTGAGGCAGGACAACACGTATTGTTTTTGTTAACTATGGTACAATCTACCACACCTCTTAAAATTACATTTTTTTATTCATTAGTAAAGACGAACTTCACTCTTCTTTTGTACAAACAAGCTCTCTCCCTCCACATATATAAAAAGATTTTTATTATTTATTCATGAGAGACACAGAGAGAGAGAAGCAGAGATACAGGCAAAGGGAGAAGCAGGCTCTCTGCAGGGAGCCAGATATGGGACTTGATCCCCGACCTGGGATCACTCCCTGAGCCAAAGGCAGAGGCCCAACCGCTGAGCCACTCAGGTGTCCTGCCCTCCACCTTTTTTTAAAGACAAAGAGGCAAATAGACCATTTATTGTTTCTCTTTCCTGAGGAAGGCCTTAGAGCAACTTATCTATTTTTTTCCCAGTTCTAAGTGGATGATATATGCATTTCTCAAAATAAGGAGCCTTGGATGACTTGAAAAGTTCCCCATCCATGATTATGGACGACATCTAGATTTATAACCTGAATCTTGATGTGTTGCCTTACACCAGTAAATGGACTCAGTTCCAGCTACAACAGTGACTGCTGGGGTGGAGCCAAAGGCTACTGATGCTAAACTAAGCCTCTGTGCATGTTCAACATTTAGAACCAGTAGAAAAAAGTAAATATGGACAATCCTACTCCTTACCTTAACCAAAGTACCTGCTGAACCAACTGGCCCACCAGGCCTTGATGATTAAGCAGAGATGGTCAGTGAGGGCATGCCAGACCTTTCACTTACAATCATGCACTTCCTCGAAGTGTTTCTTTTATTATCTGTTCTAAAGCTCATCTATTTTTAACTGCTTAGATTTATTATGAATGGAGTAGCAAAGTGTATAAGGTCATGCAACCCCTGATTACAACGGCAGTAAATCCACTCAGATTTTTTAAAATGAGATACATAATTTTTTTAGTGGGCTTTTCTCTTTTTCTTTCTTTTTCTTTTTCTTTCGTTTCCCTTTTGGGGATGGTTCATCTCAATGCCATCTTCTCAAACATCAGAGTTTAGTAATTGGTTGGAAGATTCTTCATTTTATGTCTCTTGACCCTACTCCTAATTTCTGTATGCAGTAAAGTGAGAGCCATTCTAAGAAACTAGAACAGACAGATTCATTGTGAACACCCAGAATTAAAAATGCACCCAGAAAAAGCAGGTCATAGGTTTTCAGGTTTATTTTTCTTCTTTATAATCCATCGCTACAATGTGCACAACAGGAGTGTTGCCCTAAGTCAAGAGATTTGCCACTGATGATGGGAAAAGAGCAAATAACTGTCTAATCCTGTAAGCAAGAGGAACCACTACCAGCAAAATTAATCGTGAGTTCTGTTTGAGTTATACCAAACAACCCATAGGAAGTTTTTTCTCCACTGTGTTGATTTAGCTGAAAAATTCATTTGGCTGTTTGTTGATGCAGGCAATGTGAAAGAAAAAAATAAATCATTATGCTTTTGATTGCTTATAAGTTTTACATCTACAGAATGCCAGATAGACAATTGGATGAGTGCTCATATAATCATTAAAGCAAATCATATGGATGGGCTTCTGGAACTCTTTTTGCCACACTGCAACTGCATGTCCTTCCATGGAAAATTTGAACAAGTAAGTATATGTCAATATATGTAATTATTCCTTTGATGAAAGGTTAAATTGTCCCAATCTTTCTGACTACCATATCACATGGAAGAAATGTCAAGACACACCAAGTTTTACTTTTCAGTGGGGAGCTCCTCAAGCACTGCTTTACTAATAAGCTTTCATTTTAACATCAGGCCATTCATCACATAGTCCATATCTAAACAATAATTTCAATTTTTCTTATTATTAATATCTCTCATTATTCTTAAATCAAGTTGGAATAGAAAATAAATGTCTAGTCTTTCTTTTAATACTGTGTGATGAATGTTACTAAACCAAATTAAGTTTAGGAATGATTTTTTTTTAGACACATATTACATTTTACAGTATGTTTATTATCAACAACAGCAAGAAAATCCTCTATTCAATTTTTGTTGATTACCACATTTGCTATAATTATCTTTACATATTATCTATATATTTTAGTCAGACAACTTATGTTTCAAAACTAATAGATATTAAGTGCAAGTATTTCAGTATATACTGAAGAATCTAAAACCCCAAGAAGTGATACTGGTGGCAATATAAAAACTGAGACCCAACTCTTCTGAACTAGAATCTAGTATAGTTTCTACCAAACAGCACTTTAGTCATCTACCTAGAAAAGAGTTATACAAACAGAAGAAAAATCCAGAATAGGATCTTTGTCAATCAGACCAAAAATTAGGATATGGGGGTATAAAGTATAAAGTATAATGTTTTTAAAAGACTGAAATTACATACTGTGGAGCAAAGACTCACACAGCCAAATCAAAACTGTGAAAACATGGAGTAAATTAAGGGATTTTCTTTTACTCCATTCTAGAATGATACAAATGAAGCACTTTTAAAACATAAAATTAAAAAAAAAAAAACCACATAAAATTACTTAATTGCAGGCGAGCACTGCTTTACCCAAACGCTGGTACACCTATCACTATAGTGGTAAAAGGATATCCATCAGTCATCAGTGATTTGAGACTATGGCTCATTCAGCACTGTATTTAGTGGTGGCATTAATTGTATTTTGATATTAAATTTAATGTCAAATAATATTTGAGTAGCTTTTATATAATGCTATCAATTGAAAAAATGTACTTAGCTAGTCACTCAAAGTTTTCCTTGATTGGATTATTTGAATATCTTAGAAATATTCACTTTAAATTGCTAATTATTGGTATTTAATCACATGCCAATATGTAAAGACATATATGTAACATTTTCCAGATGAAACAATCTCCTTGCAGACATTACACTAAAGTGAGGCAAATAATCATGTTGACTGTCCAAACCTCAGAAAACTTAGGAATATTTTCTGATTTGCTGTTTTATAATAATGTACACAAGATTTGTCTTTGAATTAATATTCATAATTGATATATTTTCTCAGATATTCCAGTCCTAGATATTTATCCAACAGACATTAAAACAGAGGTTCATAATAATTTTTGTGTAAGAAAGCAGCTTCATTTGTAATAATTGAAATAGGAAAGAATGTGTATATAGAATGGTTGAAAAGTTATTGGTATATTAATACAATTGGATACTACTCCATAATAAAAAAGAACCAACAGCTTCTGTGTTAAATATAATAATTTTAATTATTAAATTAATTTAAATTAATAAACTTAATTTAAATTAAATAGATGCACACAAGAATATTCTGAGTCAAAGAAATGGGACACAAAAGAGTTAATTACATACGGTTCTATTTATATGATATTCTAGAATAAGCAAACCTAACCCACAATGATAGAAATCAGGTCAGTAGCTGCTTCTGTGGTGATGGGGTCAACTGGGAAGAGCACAAGAGAGCATTATGGGGTGTTAGAAATGATCTGTGTCTTGATATGCATTTGTCAGACAGTGCACTTAAGACAATTTGCTGAATGTAAATTTTACCCTCATAAAAATTAACACCCATGGCTGTTTTTTAATGTGTACCTGGCTCACAATGGAACCTATGCTGGACTAGTTATTAGAAGGTTTGCCATTTTATCTTCTTCTCACTCTCTGGTTAATAAATGTCTTGAAAGATTTTCTCCTTTTATTTTATGGAATATGCATTTCTTTATTGTTAGAAGATATTTTGGGAAATTGTTGTGAGCTTCTCTATATAAAAGAATATTAAATTTTATTAGGTGCATCTTACAAATTTCTGCATAAAAACTTTAATGGGTTTTGCTCTAAAACATAATATTAATATTTCAATTAAAAGTAGGTTATAAACAATGAAACCTCTTGACCAGCCTTGAACTTTTCATGTATATCCAAGTTTGTCTTAACTTTTAAATATAACTTGACATGCCTTTTCATTATTTCTCCTCTTCCTCCACCCAACATGACACTGTGCAGCTCTGGGCTAACATCATCTTGCAATTACAGCTTCTCTTCTTAATTCTCAATCTAACATTTCAGTGTTTTGGTCTATTCTTCCCTCAAATTTCTCTGAGTTCAGCCCAGAAGACCTAACTCTACCATCTTATGCTCACATTGCTACATTTGGGGAATGAGTCCTGATAGTACTTTTTAAGTTTCAGAAATTTGAGATGCTCACAATATGCTCTATAAAAGATTTCTCATTCATTGAAATGATTCTGGTTGTAGTGAGAATTGAATTAAATGGCTTTTAGTGCACTCTCTAACAGTCCAGTGAGAACAATGCCCTGGAAATTAGGACACCAAGCTTCTCTTTCCAGGTACATCACACATTCCTTGCCCAGCAGTTAAGTCATTCCTAGAACATGATTTACTCATATACAGAGAAATAGTTGTATTAAAAATAATAGTGCCTCTTCCAGCCCTAATACTAAGGGTGTGCTTATTGTGGTCAAGGCTAAAAGTAAGATAAAACAATCTATACTTAATGCCTCCAAATGTGCCTCCAATTGTGTACACACACTCCATGATTAAAGGTAAAACATATATTCAGAAATGTTTAATGAATTAGGTTTTCCCCAGGGCCTGTGTCACTGTGGTATATAAAGCTTGTTGATCATTAAATATAAGGGTCTAAAAAGTAGACACTAACATTACTTTTTTTCAAGGAATCTTATAACATTAAATACCTTGTAACATCAATGTCTTGATCAAAGATACATTGAAAATGCAAAACTTCTGGCAAATTTTTTTTAAAGATTTTGTTTTTATGTAATCTCTACCATGAGGTTTGAACTTACAACCCTGAGATTGAGAGTTGTATGCTCTACCAACTGAGCCAGCCAGACACCTCCTCTGACAAATGTTTTTAATTATCCATAAATCAATACATTAAAAATTAACACAGAGAAAGAGGAAGAATAAAAGTGGATTGTTATTCATGATCTAAAAAAAAAAAAGGAAAGTAACAAATAAAATAAAATTATTCTGATTATTTTTGTTGAACTACCTTCACTTACATCTTTAAGATCTGATTCTGGAGAACACAAACCAAATATCCTGATCTGTGTTCCCCAGAATCAGATCTTAAAACAAAGATTTAAATGAGTGTAATTTATTTTGGAAGTGACTTCAGGAGGGAGAAGGGAGCAGAAAAAGAATGGAAATCAATCACGTGCACAATTGAACCAGTTACTACGGTGGCAAACGGTTCCCCATCCCCCTGGTGGATTCTGGGAGACAATGTAAAACACACTTCCAAATTATTCCAAACCAAGGAGCAGCATATTTACCCCTCTACTCTTATCATTGTTCAAGGATTGATTCCCAGAGATCCACTCTTCAGTGGTCCTAGCTTGCTCTGTGCTTGATCTAAGCATGCTCCTGTGGCCAGAAAGCAGCCACACAGCCAGAGCTTCAGGGCTGCAAAGCCATCTGCCTTCCGTGGCTACGGTTGTGACTCCTGAGAGGATATTGGTGTACACCCACAGCTACATAAAAGATACATCTAGATAAGCTGAGGCCAAGTGAGGTAACCATCTTCTTGAATCAGGTGAGATTTTAATTGCATGAACTCATAAAAAGGCATGTGTTGATTTTCAGTGGAGTTTAAATCTAATTATAGACTAACTTTAAAATATTTCAATTCCCTAGTTACTGGAAAACCCCAACTCCAGTATACTAGACTGAATCAACTTCAATTTTCTCCTCACAGTTAAAAAATATTGGTCAAAGATCTAATTCTGTTTTTTTGGAATTACATGCCTAGATATTGTTTGAGCCAGAACTGTAATCCTACTTTCCTCACTTCTGGCCTCGAATTTTACATTTTATACCATAAATACCAGTGGTTCTCAAAGAGTGATAGCCAAAAGAGAAGCATCGGCATCACCTGGAAATGTCTTAGAAAGTCCCTGGGTCTCCCTCTAGGCCTACCAAATCAAGAGCTCTCTAAATTGGTCCCAGCTTTGTGTTTTCACAAGGTGTCAATGTGACTCTGATGCATGCCAAGGATTTAGAATCATTGATACTTGCTGTAAGATTTTATCTAGGGACACCTCGGTGGCTCAACGGTTGAGCATCTGCCTTCGGCTCGGGGTGTGATCTCAGAGTCCTGGGATCAAGTCCCATATTGGGCTCCCTGCATGGAGCCTGCTTCTCCCTCTGCCTGTGTCTCTACCCCTCTCTGTGTGTGTGTCTCTTGTGAATAAATAAGTAAAATCTGTTAAAAAAAAGAAAAAGATTTTATCCGCACATAAATAGAAAATAATATTTTTCCTACTCTCCATTCCCAAGAACCATGCTAGGTGAGTTTCAAAAGTGTATCCTATGCTCTCTTTTTCCTTTCTGGTTGATTTTTTAAAAAAATAAATGTATTAACAATGTATATTTTATCCAAATATTTTCTTTGATAAGGTCAACATATTAAAATATATCCTATGTAAAATAACCTAATTTGGAAGCAATTTATTAAACTAGATGATGATAGGAAAACTAGGTTCAAATTTGTGTGACTTTCTAAAAAAAAAAAAAAACAAATTTGTGTGACTTTCTAGAAGACATTTTTTTCTATAGGCCCAAGTTTACTCAACTAAAAAAAAAAAAAAAAAAGAGTTTTGAGCTATATGATTCTTAAAATTTGCCCAGCTCCATATTTTTCTTCTCTAATAACTAGTTGTAATTGAAGGATAATTCTAGCAGAATGGTGGAGTAGTCCTGTGTAGCTACAGCCCTAAACAATTCTGGGTCCTTTGCTGGATAGCTGTTTTAAGGAAAAAAAAAAAAAAAAAACCACAGAAATTTGTACAATCTGGGGTTTGAATGGCAGAAAACTTCTTCCTTTATGCCAAAGTCTTTAATTGGAGCTGATATATTAGCTTGTCCTGAGGACCTCTTGGTCTGAAAAAGTGCAATCGGTGACCCTGGTAATTCCCAGGACTCCTCAAGACTGAGTCATCTTCTCAGGGCCAGGGTGTCCTGGCTGACAAGTTTTAAGCATCAGTCAGCTGCAAAGAGAGAGGTTTCTCTTGATTCACGGCTGACACTCTGCACTGCCTGCCTTGGCAACTCCTCTTCTGGCCTATCAGAGCTTAGCTTTGCAGAGCTGTTTCTAATATTTAACTAACATTTTCCCTGATGCATCTTTAGTACGTTACACCATGTTCTCTTCTTAATAGTGTGAGTCACCCGCACCAGCTTAAAGGAGGTGCATTGCTTGTAAATAAGCTGCAATCAGCGTAGTTTCCAATTGATGCACTGCAGCTCATTCCTCCCCCACAGTGAAGAAAGTAACTTTGAAGAGGACAAAATCACTCTTCTTCCCCTATGGTGTCATGACTGCAGAGCTGCAGGGTAAGCTAGTGGTCACTTCTGAGGCTTTGTGCTAGCAATCAGACTCATCTGGTGATTCATACCATTCATTTTAAAGTATCATCAGGACACTGAGAGATAAGAATGCGCAAGCAAACAAAAAGAGAGCATGCATCATAGTAATCGATAAATGTAACTAATTATCTAATTTGATGCTATTGAAAAGAATGTCTCTTACCTGGTCACTAAGCATTCTCTAGTCAAAACGTACGTAGAAGATTATAAAAATGTAGTAAATGCTATTTTAATATGCAACCAAAATGATCGAAACCTGACTCATAGCCGAATCCTGCTCAATGTCAGATTCTTCCAAGAGTAAAGTCAGGGCTTAATGGCTGAAGAGCCAGGAAGGGTGGAAATTCTCTATCTCAAGTAGCAGGGACATTTCAAGCCACTCAGATCTCCTCTGGCATATTTTTAAAAATATTTTATTTATTTATTCATGAGAGACACAGAGAGAGAGGCAGAGACACAGGATCAGGCCCTGGGCTGAAGGTGTCGCTAAACTGCTGAGCCACCCGGGCTGCTCTCCTTTGACATATTTTCACACCAGTCATATATACCAGTACACTTGACAGGGAAAATATTTAATTTTATTTTTATTGCTAAATCTGGCAATGCTAATACAAGCCACAGTCTTCTTACTTAAACAGAAGAGAAATCAAGGAAGAATCCAATTACATCTTGACCAGAATAAATAGTTCACATGGAAATAGACACTTTATAAAAAAGTTTTCAAATTATTTATTCCCTCTCCATATGAGGCAAACATCACCTCTATCTGACAGAAGAGGAAACAGGGAGATTGTTTTTACATAGGCCCCTGAGGAATAATAGCAACAGAACTGGTGCCCACGGCTTATAATGCTGAAAAAGTGAGTATTCTATTCCACCATGATTCTAAAATCAGTTTGGTTGCTTCTTTTTTGTCCAGAATCCAATGTTTCACCACCACCCCCCAAAAAATAGGATTTACAGTTTCTATGGAAAACCATCCTCATCTCATTTTGGCACTAGAAATTTGGAGGGATTTACCCAACTACCAATTCCAGAATTGACGATCATTGGCTTAACGTATCAAGATACCCCATCACAATGGCCTTGATGAATGGTGTAAAGGGGAGCTCATGATCTAAGCTGCTTTAAACAGAGTGAACCTCACTATTTTTTTCCTGAGCTAGAAACAAGGAAGCAGATAGCCCTGGAAACTCTTGAAAGCTGTGTTGAAACAATAAAGAGAAAGCCTGCAGAAAATGGAAAAAGACAAAGGAATTAGAGATGAGAAATGTAAAGAGAGGAGCCAAGTACTGTTCTGAAGTAGGAGAGCTCAGTTTGTCTTGGAAGGGTTCACCTTAATTGGTGCTAGACTATCTACCTTCGCACCCTCTCTTCACAGTTAATGTTAAGTGCATTTTTTTTACTCTGGGCCTTCTTTAAATGTAATTTGCAATTCTTTCTGTTTGCTTCCTTTGTTTTCCATCTATGTCATGATGACCCCTGAACACCTAGATACAAAAATCTAAAAGAAGCATGGAAAATGGTCTTGCTTATAGAACAAATAAATGTAGGTTTCATTTTTATAGAGGGAAAGCTTGAGAGAGGCCAGCTCATTGACAATTCAAGTTGACCTTACCATCTAGCACAATTCCTGTGTTAAAGTCTTTTCCAGATTATAGTTTCTTCCTCTTCAAGGATTGTTTCCTGGTTGATGCCAGTTTCAGTGACCTCTGGGTCAAACAACTCCTATTACTGTGTGACCTAGTATAGGAGAAACTGACTTAAAGGCAAACCAATGATATTCCAGTCAGACACAGGAGGTTGTTGCTCTTTGGAGACATAACTGAATGTGCAGCCATATTTCTGAGTAGTTGCAGTCAACACTCCTCCTATTTGACTAGATAAATGCTAGGGCCAGAACCAAATAATTAAGCTAATGTTGAAAGTAAGATAGTATATATATGAATGCATTGTGTTGGTGTTCTAGAAAGTAAATGCATTCAATAAATTGAAGACTATCCTGAATTACAGTGCTTAGATAAAAGGTGCATTTGGATATTAAGTAATCACATCTCTCGGAGCCCTTTGTCACTGTCATTTGACACTTATCTGTATTATATTTTCTCTTGCAGCTTGTAGGACTTGCATTATTTAAACTTGAAAAGTTCATCAGCTGGGAGTTTTTACTTCTTTTATATTCTCTACACTGCTTGCTAGATACTTATGTCCAATACAGGGGGATAAAAGCCTTAATCCTTGTGTTTGGACACCTGAATGTAATCTTTTACCTTAATACTTGGGCACGCTTACCGCATTTATTCTGTTCTACTGTCTGTAAAATGGGGATAACAGTGACTGTTTCTCAGACTTCCTTTAGTAGCTGAGGATTTCATAAAATAATACATGTTAACTTGAATTTGTATGCAAAACTATGCATTAGTTATAGCGTAGCATTCTGATTTCTCAGATTCTAGCTTTGTTCATTATTTTTGGACTATTCTATATCTTTGTGTAACTAATAAATAGGCGAATCATCTTTTCCAGGAGTTTCCATTGACTTCCTTCCCTGTTGTGGGAAATAGTTTTGCATCTATTTGCTATTAAATGTAAACATGTGCTTTTTCTGGTTTTTTGTTTGAACAGATTAGAACATTTGCCTGATTCTTTCATATGAGAAATATCAAATCTTGAATATATGTTTGTTTTTATATCTGTAAGAAAGTCATGATCTTACCATTTTCTGAACATTATCTTTGAACAGTTTAAGGGATCTTCCCCTCCTATGCATGCATATTTATCTACAAGAGCAAGGTAACCTCTCTCACCCAGAGGAGAGAATCTTGGTGTGGTTTGTGCCCAGGCACATCTTTTCTTAGCTTCTAGAGGTGACTCCAAAGAGGTAATAGAACTTTAATGACTCTGTTTCTCAAATATTCATTTTATTCTCTATTAATTTTTTGTTTTTCTTTTTCCCCCTTAGCTGCTAAATTATTCCCCACTGCTGGCAGCAATGTTTGGGAATTTAGTTTTATAGTCTGATTATTTGATGGTCCCTGTACAAGGATTAATTGTTTATAGAAATCTATTCTTGATTGGATGAGAGACAGCAGAGAGTCTGGTTTATTAACTTTTTTGATTAGGAGTGGAATTTCTTGATCTGATCATTTGGTGATTTTTAGTCTCTGTTAGAAGAAAGATGATGGAAAATTTGGTTTATAAACTTTCTGTTTGTTTGGAGCTCCAATCAACCAGAATTTTTCCACTGGGAAGGGTATCAGTTCTAACATAGACTGGTAAGATTTTGAGGTTCTTTATGTACTCTTGATCCTTGGCTGAATTTTAAAATTGAAGCTCTCTCTATTTTTGTCTGTATGTCTTTGTGTCTGTAATTCAGATAGGCGTTTATCTCCAATTGTATAAATGCATAATGTTTTCCTACCTCTAGATGATATTGATAAATTAGACTATAAAGTCTCTTAAAGGAACTTGTTCTGGTTGGTTTATAGAGATAAATAAGCACTTACATAAGCTGAATATTCCTAAAATTTCCAGAAAATAAGGAAATTGAACTTTAATACTTTAAATAGGCAGAAAAAATGTATTTTTACAAAAAACAATTTAGAAATACTTTAAGAATTCAAGAGAACATAATTTAGATAAGTCTGGCAAATGAGACTACTTAAGTATTTTGGGTTTAATGAAAATACTATGGGTTCTCTGATTTATCACTGTTAAATATAATGCAAGTAAATATTTTTCTTCTTTGTGTGTCTGTTTTTCCTAAACTAATACGTTACTGATCAAATAAGCTAGCATTACTTCTACTTAATGTTCAAGATTATGAAAAATGTGAATCTGTTTCGAATCTCTATTCAGATTATGTTTATTCCTATACTGCTTTGTAGTTATCAGCTTGAAGAAAATTTCCAAGATCTGTAGGTGACTTAAATCCTTGAATTGATATTAACTTGAGTTAATTAGTGCACATTCATTGGATACTTAGGTCATTGCTAGGTAAGATGGAACACTGACACATGATTTTAAGTTTATGGGCTTTTGCTTCTTATTTCTACATGCTATCTAAAGGCTAAATCTTTGGGTCTGTTTAATGGACCTTGCTCTTTCTCATCACTGAGAAGTTGTACTCAAAGGGATGTGTTGGCTGTAGAAAACTAAGTTATAGGTATGTATAATCTTTGCTTGTCTGATGCAGATTGCTGGTGTCTGGCGACATCAATCATCCATCTCTATTTTTCTTGGTGAAATAGAAATTACTTTGGTTAAAAGCTATGGTTACTGTAAGTAAATGCGAGTGAACTCGGAGCAATAGCGACAGAAATGTTCAGCTTTTGCTGCGAGGTGACAAGATGTGTTCTTGTTTATTAAGAGGAAAAGAGACTAGTTTTGTTATAAAGTAGTGATTGTTCTAGAATAAGAAAGAGGATGGTAAAAGACAAAACCTGGATGTATATAGAAAAATTATAGATGGCTCACAGGACAGGAATTTTATTTGCTTTTGTTTATACTGTATACAAATAATCAATGTGAAAAAGCTGTAAAATATGATAAAATCTTAGCAAAGTTTTCTCAATTTTGATGGGATTCTTCTCTTTCATTTACTGTTTATTGCCTTGTCCTGTGGTATGTAATTCTGTGTAATCTGCATAGACTTCGCGTTTTACCATAATAAATTTCTGTGCTTTGTGTTCACTTTATTATGACCTTGATTATTAAAAAACAAAATAAAACAAAAGCTCTTCCCTTATGATAGAACTAGAGTTCTTTTCAATCTTGTTATTTCTTATGCTTATTTTTCAAATGAGTAGACAAATATCATTTCTCTCTTATATGTTCAAATCTCCTGTTTGTTTATTGTTTGGTTTGGGTTTGGGTTTTATTATTTGGTTTTCCCAAAATGAATGCTAAATGTAAAAGGAGGGGATCCCTGGGTGGCTCAGTGGTTTGGCGCTTGCTTTTGGCCCAGGGCACAATCCTGGAGTCCTGGGATAGAGTCCCACATCGGGCTCCCTGCATGGAGCCTGCTTCTCCCTCTGCCTGTGTCTCTGCCTCTCTCTCTCTCTCTATGTCTATCATAAATAAATAAATAAATACATAAATAAATAAATATTTTTAAAAAATAAATGTAAAAGGAAATAAAATAAAATGAAACTGTCATTACATTTTTTTGCACCAAAAATTATCTTTGAGATTTCTCAGAAAGCTCCTGACAAATCACAGACTGTTCTACCTTATAGAAGAGAGGTGCGAGAAACAATTAGATTTATTTTATATGTTAATGTTAATTGCTTTCATGGAAAGAGTTGTCAAATTTGAAGAGATGCTTCTCTTTTCCCAGGTTGAATTTTCACCTGAATATTGCTGTTAATATAAGAAAATTGTACATTTTATGGAAAGTTTCTGGAAAGGTGTCAGTGCCTGAGCTCTCCCAGGCATGTTTCTATGCATCAGAATGTCTGAGCTGTCTTGCCTTGTGATATTGAGCAACAATTTTTTCTTATTCTTTGTCTCCATGTCTAATTGGAATCTTTTATTGAGTATCCTTACTTCATGGCAGTCTAGTTATTTGCATAGATTCAAAAAAATTGCTATCCTTTTCTAAGACATAATTGGAAACAATAGTTACATGGCCCACTTGTAGTCTGGAACATCCTTTTTGAGAATGATGTGCATTTAATCAGCTATGACTAGCCATTTTTAAGTAACTAAGTTTAATTTTATAGAATTAGTGTTTACAAAGCCCATCGGGAAAAGTGGTCTGGAACCTGGCTTTCGGAGTTCTCAGCCCTAAAAGTGAGGCAGGCCCAGGAGCTTAGAAAATGATGGGATCTTGCAAAATGAGGCATTTTCCCAATTTATAGGTACTGTGTGTAAATCTGGTAGAGAGAATTTCTTGGTTTAGCTTTCTAAACTAAAGTGTCTATTAAAAATGTAATCTGAGATACCTTGTGAAAACGTCAAATAAAGCAAATACAAAAAGTTCTCTATGGCAAATTAGCAATCTTAATGCACCTATGTCAATAATCAAGCTAAATCTATGGAGACCAGTCTTATTTTGTAATCAAGAAATATATTTCTATTTTTGAATAAAAGGAAGAGACTAAGAAAAAAAACAACTTGTACTATAATGGGAAAGCATTCATTGCCTATATCACACTTTTCTGTACTGACTGTAGCCTTATTCACTATATTGAACTATTTTGCACCTCTTTGTTAATTGTAAGTAACCAATAGGCAAACTCTGTCTTTTCCAAAGAGTTTCCATTGACCTTCTCTTTCTTCTGTGGAAAAGCCAGTTTTGCATTCATTTGCAATTCAATTCCTTTATTCCATGTAAATGTGTGTGTTTTTTGACTCTTCTTTTGAACTGGCTATAATATCTCCCTGGTTTCCTCATATGAGAAAAGTCAAAACTTGAACATGTTTATTTTTATATCTGTATGACAGTCCTGATTTTATCTTTTCTGAATATTATATTTTAATAGTACTATACAAATGTCAGTGCTACTGATCATTATCAACACTCTGGATCTACTCTTAGTCACTTAATAAAAACTGTTAATATTAACAGCAATAAAAAATATTAAGTGCAAAAAAACCTTTATCATTGTTGATTATTTAAATAAGGGTGGATCATTTTATTTACATTAAATCAAATATGTTTCATTTTGGGGGTGATTTGGAAAAATTTCTTTATTGGAGGAGTGATTTGCTAAATAGGAACACCATGTTTGTCAATTGCATCTTGCATTCACCATCATTCCATTGCCCAACTCCTAGTCTGAATGAATGGAGTGTCCTGTTTGCCTTGCCTCACCTGTTCTGCCTGGGTTCTCAAAAACATTGCTAACAGTTCTGGTATTTCTTCTGCCAGCTTTTTCTCTACTCAGGGATGGTTTTTGTTGGACCTAGTTGATTTAAGTTCGTTCATATTATCTTGGTCCCAATTACGTTTTTGTGTCCATGTTGTTGCTATTGATATTTTAGTATTGCTTTTGGAAAAATAAGTACCTCTAAAATGTAAAGAGGGATACTGAGATCATTTCAACAAAAAAGTACATATTTTGTGAGACATTTTGTTATTATTTAACATATAAATCAAGTTTTGGAAATTAGATGCAGTGTACATATAGGCCATCTATCAGTTGTCCCACATCATGTGAAAGATATACACAAGTAATTTACAGTCTTGGTGATGAAATAAATTATGATACTTTAAGCAAGCAATGAACAATCTCAGATAGTTAAGTAAATATAGATTTTGATATAGGTAGATAGATAGATAGATAGATAGATAGATAGATGAGATAGAGGCCAATGAGAAATAGAAACAGAGGAGTTGCCATCAGGATTTTGATAAGAGTGATGTTAAGTGTTTGGACAGGGCTAGGATGGTAAGGTAGTCTGGAATGGTTTTATGGCCCCTGAGGTATTTGAATGACTGCTTATCAGTGTGGGTGGATCTGTGAATCAGAGACAATAAAAATTAAAGAATGACTCAGTGTGAAGTTGCCAAAGGGGATGCAGATCTATGAGCAAGAACTGCCTGAGTGGGCATCTGGCTCAGTTGTGTACCAGAATGGCCTGGGCAGCCTCTTTGAACTCTTTTGTCACATTCATATAACAAAGATACAAAGACTTCATGGAAGATTGTCTTAAGAATTGTAAATAAATCACATATATTTCTCATATCTAATTAGAACTTACAAAATAGTAGTGATTATTACTATCATTGGAAATAACTGTTCACAGCCTTCAATTATTTTGAAGGTGTGTCTATGTGTGTCTAGGAGGGTCCTTTTCTGTAAAATAGAGCATTTCATTACATTGAATGACTTCCTGTTATCTATAGAGAGAAGTTCACATTATCCTCATCCAGGTTGCTTCCTTCTTTGTATCTGTACTTTTCAGTCTTTGACCATCATGCTGTCTCTCTGGTCACTTGGACAGAAGTAGTTCCAGAAATTGGGACCATCTACTTGAGGAGTGAAAGTTTCATTGAATGTGTATCTAATAGCAAATGCTCTTCTAATGTTCCCTTAGGTATGTCTAAGCCAGGGGCATCAGAAGGAAGAGCTACCTGAAGTCAGCTCCACTGTTTTTCAAGGCTGAGACCAGGGCTGGGTGTTCCTTTAGCTTTTTGGGATACACATATTTAAAACCAAGGACCTTCACAGAATTTTCATTTGGACTCTGACCTTTAAAAAAAAAAGTAACTATTGGGCAGCCCAGTGGCTCAGTGGTTTAGTGCCACCTTCAGCCCAGGGTGTGATCCTGGAGAACTGGGATCGAGTCCCACTTCAGGCTGCCTGCATGGAGCCTGCTTCCCCCTCTGCCTGTGTCTCTGCCTCTCTCTCTCTCTTTCTCTCTCTCTCTGTCCCATGAATAAATAAATAAAATCTTAAAAAAAAAAAAAAAGTTAACTATTGAGACACCTGAGTGGCTCAGTCAGTAAAGCATCTGCCTTCGGCTCAGGTCATGATCCCGGCCAGGGTCCTGGAATCCAGCCCTGCATCAGGCTCCCTGCTCACTGAGGAGTCTGCTTCTCCCTCTCCCCCTGCCACTGCCTCCTCCCTGCCAGGTCATACTCTCTCTCAGCTCTCTGTCAAATAAATAAATTAAGCCTAAAAAAATGAAAGAAAGAAAGCAAGCAAGCAACTATCATGTTTTTTGTTTTGTCCAAAGGAAAGATATTTTTAGAGGCTAAGTGCTGTTTTTCTGAGGGCTCATTATCAAGGATGGGGTAAAAGGGATGACTCTCATGCTGGTATATTTATGAGGAGGAGAATGGAGAATATGCAGCAAACCATGAGGTACTTGTATATATATATATATATATATATATATTACTGGCTGGGCCCAAATTTAAATTGTTTTATCTTTTCCCCAGATAGGACACAACTAGAATGAGTTTGGAAAGGCAGTTGTCTCAGATGCACAGAATATAACCTCTAATAGGAGAATTCAGATGGAGGTGTACACGGCCCTGGCCTAACGTAATCTCCAAATCATTCAGTATGTCTCTGAGCTACATTTACAAAACTTATTCCGCTATCTATTCACCTGTTATTTGCCTGCTAATTAAAGAAACAAGCTCACTACCACTAAGCATTGGTTAGGTAACGCTCTCTTAATACAGAGTGTTATACTGGGTACTGGGAGGGATACTCAACAGTATGAATATGGAGTCAATTTACAATCAATGTTAAGAGGACTTATACCCTGTAGTATTACTAGGTGTCAAATAAGGATTGCTAATATAATAGATTATTTAATGTTTACTATGCACCAAGTTCTATTCGGTGTGAGTTATTTAATTTTCACCACAACGCTGAGTAAGGTATTATAGCCCATTTTACAGACAAGGAAACTGAAACACAGTTGATGTCAGTAAAACGCCCAGGGTCATAAAGCTAGTGAACAGGCTTGCTAGGGTGTGAGGCCAGGAGATTTGATTAAAGAAAATATGCTCTTAGCCATTTAACACATGGAAGAGACAACACCTGCTTTAGCAGCCATGGGTCTGAGGTCCCAGTGAATGGAATATCCCACTAATGGCTTTGAAAAGGAAGAGTTTATACCAGACATTTAAGGATGGATAAGATATATTGGAATTTAAACTGCAACAGAAGGAGAGGGATATGCCATTGACCTACGTAAGGGATAAACATTGTCAGGGTATTGAAGATCAGGGTTTTGAAATCTAATCGTACATCATTCACGGCCCCCAATTCTTTCTCCACCCCTCTTTCTTTAGCTCTGAATCTGTCTCACCACAACAGCAGGATGAAGTCTGAGGTTTGAGAAGTGATAGAAACTTTAGGCTGGGGATGAGAGGTGAGGCTAAGAACTTACATCCTCTCTCCAGTCATCCTGGAGGAAGGAAGAATTGAGCCCTGAGGAATTGGAGTATGAAAGACCATGAGCTCTACAACTGTCACATCTTTCTTATACAATTTCAGTAATAGAAGATTCATTTAACTAAAAGTGTTAAGTCCTTATTTTTAAAATACAAAATGAGGAAAAGTTCTCACTGAATTGTGTTTGTCAACTCTCGAAGATAGGAGTGGAGTAGTGACTTTTATTAGAGTGTGTTCTCTGTATTAAAAGGTAAGCCCACTTACTTCAAACCCTTTATTGCAAGCATAGCCATATTACCAAATAAGAATTATAGAGTCCACTCCATCCTCAAGACACCTGGTATTAAAAAAAATCAAAGAACCAAAAACTTTGGGGTGCCTGGGTGGCTCAATTTGTTAAGTGTCTGCCTTCAGCTCAGGTCATGATCCCAGAGTCATAGAATTGAGCCCCACATCAGACTCTCTGCTCAGCAGGGGGGCTGCTACTTCTTCTTCCTCTGCCCCTCCCCTGCTTGTGTTCTTGCTCTCTCTCAAATAAATAAATGAAATCTTTAAAGAAAAAAAAAAACATTTAAACCAGGAGGAAACAACGGGAATAATATTACTTATTGTGTTAACGAGGAAAAAGACTTCCGCAAAGCACAGCTCTGATAGGTGGCAGAGGCATGATTGCAATGATTTCCTCTCAAGTATATTTCTCACTATATGTGTAGAATTCATATGTCATTTAATCATGCATGCTTCATACGATGATCCTGATGCCCAGTTCCAACTGGCCATATTATTGATAACATAGTTTTTTTCAGTGATCTTGTAAACTCCTAGAAAGACTGTTGTACCCTTGTGTTTTCATACCCCATAGCATCTAGTTGAGTCTCCTGCACTCAAACAGTGCATTTGAAGAAAGATGGATATCAGGAAGCAGGGGAGTACCCTCAAATTACCTGCTTTTGGATGAAGATGTGAGAATCAGCATATCCTTAATCTTGCATTTAATGGCTACTCTAAACCTGATATTGGTGTGTGGAGAGGAGTAAATTTGAAAATATACTTTAAAATTTGTGTAAACGAGAGGGTGTGAATTCGGAAAATTTACTTTAATCCTAACATCAAAAGGACATCTGAGAAATGAAGCTTTCTATTGAATAATGAAACTCAAAATAAAAATAAATAAGTTGTCCTGAATACACTTGCCAACAGTAGCTGCTGAATCTTCCACACCTCTTACAGAGATTAATCCTTTCCTACAGGCCAAAATCTAATTATAAACTATTCTAATTAGTTAGACAGTAGAACTGCTATTCCTTTTTAGAGGAAAAGTTTAGGAAGAGATGCTACTACTGCATGAGAGCTCCAGAATAAGGCCAAAAGAATTTGGGTGTGAATGCAAGTCAGTTGTCTCATACCAGCAAGCTTGCTTGCATCAATTGGCTGCTGCCTATATATTTTTATGGAGCATCTGCAGTTTATTTTGCTGCTTTAAGTTCACTGGAGTTCCAGTCTCATTGTAGCAAGCCTTTAAACCTAAAATAAGCATTATGTAAAATATTATTTTGACTTTACATTAAATGGATCTTCAGAACTTTCAAGTGCTCTAGGGCAAAAAGAGAAAATCTTCTAGGGAAAAGCCTTAATATTCCAGATATAATGAGTTTGTTTTACATTATCTTGCTTATTTTTTTTTCCTAGGGACTATTTTCACTTGGGTTCTTTTCATATCCCAGTTAGCAAAGGAATTGACCAGAACTAAGAACAGCCCTAGAGCAGTAGCGAAAATTCCGCTGTGCTTGTCAGATACTGTCTGACCACTGATTACTGCCCGAGGGGAATTTGTTTCCTTTATAAACTTTTTGGTGGGTTCTCATCACCAGGGAAACAGCTTTTTTTCTCTCTCTCTTGAGAAAGCTCATGAGGAAAGCATGAGCTTCTTAATTTTCTTCTTATTTTAAATCTTGGGTTTGTATGTTTTTTTAAAACATGAGATGAAAGATAGGTCTCTCCATAACACTGAAATCAGGGAAACCTTATAATAATTGGTGAAACAGACGGGATCTACCTGGAAACCCACAAAGGCCTACCTGAATCATGCTGCATTAAGTACAACAGGAGTCTGTCCCTTTCCTTACTTTCACCTAGGGAAAATATGCAAATTGATCAATTCTATACTATGGGGAAACTTCAGATTAAAGAGGTTATACTAGTCAAAGTCTCATCAGGAAGAGTAATTCATCCCAGGTTCAAATGAAAAGTAACGTAGGGATTTTTTTATGAAGTCCCATAGGTATAGGAGAGCAAAGAGAAGATAGTAAGGCACCCAGATATTCTAGTCACATTGAACTTCCCACTTTCTCATCCCAAGCCCCAAACATTTCAGTTGCTTTGTTTTAAAATCAGGTGCTTCCATGGCTCTGGATCTGGACCTCTATATTTTCTGCGAATCTACCCAAAATAGCCTCCTTACCAGTCATTCTGAGACCCTTACATCGTCCTTGGCGGATCAACTCAAATGCTGTCCATATTTGTGAATCTTTCATGAGAATTAATCATTTTCTTAGCTAGAATATAAATTCCTTTAAGAGTAGGAGGATGATGTATATCGCTGAGTACCTATTATGCTATATATAGAGTCAAATAACAAATATTCTGAATTGTGACTTGGAATGCTGATCATCTTCTAAGGCTGCCACTATCCAATCTGGTGGAATGCTTTAAATCCCCTGGCTGAAAAGGAAGAAAGAAACAAACAAACCAAAAACCAAAAACCAAAACAAAACAAACACACACACACACACACACACAAAACAAAACATGATCAAACAATGTCATCTAAAATCATGAACAAAAGTAGCCAATAGAAGAATATCAGTACGTAGATTCTTCAAAGGATATTAGGAAGAACAAACACATCTGTATGGATAAAGATATGGCTGTGCTTTAGTGTAGAAAGAGGAGGATGGGGGCCATGAAGGAACCTATTTGCCTCTAGTAGAAGTTTTGAGATGAAGAACTGTTCTGGAAATATAAAGGCATAAGTAAAGCTGGCCCAGATTATCAAGTGAGCAGAGTTCATAAAATTCTAGCATCAAAGGATTGAGAAGATCTTCAAAGGTTACTTGGTTCATTCACCTCCTTTCAAGTAGGATCACACCAAAACCATCCCAGAAAAATGAGAAGCTATTCTATTTTTAAAGCTTTCTATAGAAAGAGATTTTCTCTGACAGAACTGTTTTTCAGCTAGTGTTAAAATCTCTATTCTGAATGATATGCCTCACTCGCATTCAGGACACTTAATATAACACTCACCATCTGTATTAGTTTCCTAGGGCTGCCATAACAAATTACCACAAACTGGGTGGCTTTAAACACAGAAATTAATTCTGTTAAAGTTCTGGAGGCTGGAGGGCTGAAATTAAAATGTCAGCAGGGCCATGCTCCCTCTGATAGCTCTAGTGAAGAATCTTTCTTTGCTTCTTTCTAGCTTCTGGTGGCTCCCAGAAATCCTTGGTTTCCTTGTCTTATCGGTGCATCACTTTAATTTCTGCCTCCATGTCAAGTGGTTTTCTTTCTTTCATGTATCTCAGTGTGACTTCTTCTATGGACTCTAGCCATTGGATTTAGGGCCCACTATAAGGTAGTGTGAATTTATCCTAAATAAACTAATTATATCTGCAAAGACATTGAGGTTTCTAGTAGACACAAATTTTTTATAGATAATATTCAACACACCATAGCATACTTTATGCTACTTATCTTGAACCTAAAAATATCAATAATTTTTTTAAAACATTGTATCCATAATTGATCTTTCTTGCAGTCAATATGAATTTTATAGTGCATCTAATGGAGATGCATTTAATTACTTTTAATTACTTTTCATTTAATTACTTTTCTTGATGGTTTAATGTGAGATCATTTTCAAATGTCGATATGAACATGTCCATTGTACCAATTTTTGATGGGAAGAGAGAAGTCAGCCTAAGCTCCAGGAATTGAATTTGGGAAAGTAATAATTTAGTCATACTAGTTGATTGAATAAAATAAATATTGATACACATAATAAGTCAAGATGTGTTATGGCATAGTGGATAAGTGTGGGATTCTCTTGGCCAAAATAGTGCCAAAGATACACAGTGAGACAAAGTGGGACATACTGAAGTAATCAGGAAGATTTTAGGGAGGAAAAGAGAAATAAAGGGTAGATGTAATTTCATGAAAGAACATCTATTATAGTCAGTTGGGGGAACTACATGGTAAAGCAGTAGAATTGGCAAAGCAGTGACATTCAATAGAATTGACTAGACTCAGAGGCCTAGCCATAGAACATTTGTGAAGAGAATAGCTGTACTTTGGTTTGTAAAGGTGAATCAGGGCCTGCACATGGAAGAATTCCAATATCAAATCAACATCAAGCCTCATCCTATATGTGCTAGAGAGGCCCTGGAAGTATTTGAGCCCTAGAGATACATAAATGATATTAAGAGAAGATGAACTTGGTGATAAAGTAGAGGTTATGTTTTAGGTATGGGAGTCTAACGGTTGTTGCAATAGTTCAAAAGAGTTATGAGGGCTTGTTCCGCAATGAGTAATAATGGAAGGTAATATAACATGCCAGTTATAACATGGAAATTACTTGTTCCATGGAAGGTATAACACTGAGGGACTTGTGTTGTTTCTTAGTAATGGTCTATAGAAAAAACACACTTTCCTTTCTGTATATCCCTTCATTCCTCAGGTTATAAGAACATCACTATTACCCCCAATGTGTGAAATTTGCTGCTTTGGCTACTCTCCACTTAACATGAGTTTCATTTAAAAGAATAAAGAAAAGTATATTCTCAGTCTTCAGTGTTGGGAAAAATCTCCTTATTCAGCAAAAGATAATGTAAGGTTGCCCTGTTAACTCAGCCTTGCAGAAAACATTCCTGTCAGTTGGCGTGAACTTTGTTCCTTTCACCTCAGGCAGGTGGTAAAGGCATTTTGCAAAGGAGGATTCCAAATTAGGTTAAGCACCAAAATAGGGAAATGGCCTGGCTCAGTCTGGTGAGGAGAGATTGGACTGCTGAAGTATATCCAAGTTCACTTCTTAAAGCCATGTTTCAGCATAGCTCTTGGGAGAATAAAAATGGAGAGAATGGTGGACTGTGATGCCTTTTCAACTTCTTTTCACTGGCCTTGCCTTAAAAGTTCTAGGGCCTGAACATCCCAATGATAACCTGCCTTATTCCAGCGAGACATTGCTTCCTCTGTGCTGTCTTAAAACTATTCCTTCTAGAAGTGTCAGATGCTATTTATCCTGGGGGCATGTGCATATTAACAAGGTCTTCTTGGAGGTTGAAACTTTCATAAGACACACAAAGACAATTTTCAAGTGCTGAAATTCAAGATCCCAGAGTGTGGAATCAAACACACACACGCACACACACACATATGCACACACACAGAGCTAAGACTAAACATACCTAAATAATAATAAAGTTTAGTATCAGGTATTTTCTTAACTTCTTAATATTGACTAAGATGTCAATTATTTTATTAAGTGGATTCACTCAAATTGTGGCATGTGACTTCAGTTCATTTTCACAGGTATATACTATTCCACAGTGTTATTATCCAACAAATTATATTACTTTTCTCTTGTTGATGAGAATTTGCAGTGACATAAAGATTTGTGGTCATATAAATGGTGCTGCTGTGAATATTCTGTTGTATACTTTCTGGTGAATTTGTGCAAGAGTTTTCTCCTGGGTATGTACAAGGGAGCCAGATTGCATGTTCAATTTTACATAATAGTATCCAACTATGTTCCAGAATGGTTATGCCAGTTTATACTTCCACCAGCACTGTTTACAAAATCTTATTGATATTTCAACATTTGGTGGTATAGACATCAATATTTGCAAATCAAATGGCACTAACTACAATCCTGCTTTGGTTTCCATTTGCATTACCCTCATTACTAAAACATCTGAGTGTCTCTTCCTTCGTATGACCATATGTGCTTCCTCATATGTACCTATTTTGTGATGGGTGAGCCAAATTGTCTTTATGTCTAGTCCTCTACCTTAGTGCATTTTGTCTGGGTTACAAAAGGCTGGAAATTCATTTTCATTTCTTTGGATTTTCCCAAATGGTGTCCACAAAAGTCTTGCCAGCAGCAGTTTCCTCTTTAAGATGAATGGCTTCTGTGACTTCTTGTGTCTTCTCAATTGGAAAGCCTATAGGAAGAGTTAAGAGTTTATATGATGCTATGCTGGGCACCAAACAAGAATAAATACACATTGCCTAATTCCTGCTTTTTAGGAAGCTAAAATCTTGAACAGTCACATTGATTTAAGACCTCACTATTTCTCCTACCGCTTGCTGGTTTACTTTCTACTTTCAAGTTTTGTTTTACTCTGGCCAAAGTGGAGGTGTAGTGTCATTTTCATCTATAGCTCTCAAAAATTGAGTTTAAAATACTTCTCTCAAAAAGAAGTATTTTAAACTTGCTAGAACTAATTTTGTTTTTAATAATAAAGAAACTGAGGAAAATATTAATCTGACATGTTAAAAATTGTCATCTCCACAGACAAACTTTTCAACTGCCCATTTGACTTTGTGCTTCTCAGATACAGCCTCTGACCACTTTTCATATCATAGTGACTGGAGATGTATACCACGTTCAAGATTCCTGAATTATACTTCAATTTGAGGCTTTTCAGAATCTAACTTCAAAGCTATTCAGAAGAAGAGCTTTGTGGGTTACTCAACTTCAAAGCGTATTTGAGATTATTTAACATTATTAGGCAGAGCAATCTAAGAGACAAAGACACAGGCCAAAGTCAAAGCAGTTTTAAAGACATCATACATCATTGTCTTTGCTATTACTTTTCCTCCCAACTTACTTAAGGCCATCACCCATTCCAACTGTGTCCAAGGAGCATGCTATGGGGTGTGTCGTGTGTGTGTGTGAAAGGACAGTGTTTTGTACTCACAACTTGGCTTTTCGTTTCCTTAGATTTCTTTGCTTTATCTTAAATGTTCCCTGATATATCTACCTCCAGGATATTGACTAAGCATATGCATTCCTCTTTAAACAAATACAATAACCTATTTTCAAAAGTCATACCATGAGACACAGCTGTCACAACATCTGACAAATATCCATAGTCAAGGATATGACCTAGCAAATCTGAATGCACTCTCTCATTTTTCTCATATTTTAACATTTATCTCTCCTTCATTCAGTAGCATTTGTCAACCTGCCTCTATCCATGGCAACCCTTCCTATTTTAATGCTCTCACTCTTATCCACAAACTAAATTTACATTTCTTGCTGTTATAAATTTTATTTTGTTGAGAAACATTATTTCAAGAAGACTGAAGCTCAATGAACTTCCAACGACAAGACTTTCAGAAGGAAAAAGCACTCCCTTTCTTTATAGAACAGAAAAGATGAGAACAAATTTAAAAAAAAATAAATTAAGGTGAGATTTTACATCACTTAATGAAGTTGCTCTGTCTATTCTCATCTATCTATCAAAGAGCATTGGTAGAGTATTGGGGATGTCTGTGTGCTGAGTCTAACTCTGAGTCTAACTTGCAAAAGTGTTTGAGGTATTGTGAATTTATTTATTGCAGATGGAACATTAAAACATGGGTACAGTATGGCAGTCAAATATATGTAAGTCCCTAGGTGGCTCAGTTGATTAAGTGTCTAACTCTTAATTTCAGCTTAGGTCATGATCTCAGAGTTATGAGGTCAAGCCCCATGTCAGGTTCCATGCTGAGTGTGCAGCCTACTTGGGATTCTCTCTCCCTCTCCCTCTGCCCCTCTTTTGGACATTGTCTCTCTTTCTCTCACTCAAAAAAAAAAAAAAAGTGTGTCTCATTTTATATGACTTTTCTTCAATTAGTTAAAATTATAGACATCTACAGGAGCAAAGGCATTATAGATCATTTTCCCACAAACCTTATTTGATAAATAGGGTGACCCTATAATTTATTTGTCCAAACGTAGACATTTTTGAGGATAAAAAAGGATGGCATTAATAGTGAGAGAGTGACAACAGGCATAAACAGGGACTATGACAGGCAATGAGGGGAAATGGCACCCTAATCTGAAGGCTTACAGTAGTTAAGTGGCTTTGTCACATGCCTTGCAAGTGCCACACAACACCAGAAATCAGGTCTTCTAGTGTCTCGTTAGGAATACGTTGGAACAAATGAGTTAGCTACAATTTAAAAATGTGCACTGATCATTTTGCCCAAGGTCTCAAGATGAGTCATATTAAACCACTGACCTAAGATAATGGAATTAATCTTGCAACCGCATCCTCCCAACTTCTCACTGGACTTAGGATGGAAAAGGATTCTGACAACATGGCTTCCCTTTGGCCAAACCAAACCAAGCTGACATGATCTACCCTGATTTGGTCAACTTGTCAACGAAAGGCAGGATGACCTTCTGTACTTCTGTACTCATCTCACCATCTCCCTGGGTGCATGGTGGATGTGTCCTAGGCCTGATACAGGGAGGAGTGATCAGTCAAGGTGGTTTTTCACCCATGATTATTTCTGCTGCCTTATTTAGCACTATGTTATATGAAAAACATGCCTGCTATTCTTGTTTCTTTTACCTTTAGTTTGCCATGTGCTGGATATTTGTTGAGTACCAGAAATACGCTAGGAGATTTCACATACATCACTGTAATTTACTATTTCAAGATTTGAAAATTTCTCTTACCAAATGTGTCAGATGAATGTCTTTCTGTATCTTATAGGTTGCCTATTTCATTATGGGTCCTAAGGTTACATGGGGAAGCCCTCTGAAGGATTCTTTCTGCTAGTTTTCTCATAGATGTGAAAGGTTTACCAAGATTTCTGGTTCAGAAATAACTCTGTTAAATCCCCATCTTTACTCACCAAAAAAAAAAAAAAAAAAGCAAAAACAAAATTGAAATTCCTGCTATACTTCAGCAGTACCTATATTTTAGAACAGTGAAGACACATTTGAATTTTTGTAGATATGTTTTACCAAAGGAAATTTGTGGAGAAAGAATCCAGGATGAGTCTTTGGTTCATACTGACAAAAATCTGTTGAACAGTTATATAGCTGAAGGCCTTCCCTAGGCCTAATAGATATCTTGTCCCCCAAAGAGTAAAATTTTTGAGAAGGAATAATTCAAGGACATAAATGACTGTATTCTAAGGAGAAGGCAAGTTGTAGCATAACAAAATTCAAAGACTGTGTTTTCAGAGTTTCAAGTAGCAAGAAGGAGATCAAAATTTTTCATGCAGAAAATGATATTTAAGGTGGAATTTGAAGAGAAAGGTAAAGTTCTTATTTAGACAAATAAAAGACAAATCAATTTTCCAGGCAGAGAAAAATAGCATGAATTACAGCATGGAAACAGAAAAATATACAAAAGATTATGATCAGGGAATAAGCAAAATCAACCCTCAGCTGGAATTTGGGAGGAAGAGGTAAATTGTGAAAGATTAATGGTAACGCTGGGGCACCTGGGTGGCTCATGGCTAAGCATCTGTGTTTGGTTCAGGCCCTGGTCTCAGGGTCCTGGCACTGAGTCCTGAATTGGGCTCTCTGATCAGCGGGGAGCCTGCTTCTCCCTCTCCCTCCACCCATCTCCCCACTCGTACTCTCTCTGTCCCCCCAAATAAATAAATAAATAAATAAATAAATAAATAAATAAATAAAATTTATCTTAAAAAAAGATGAATGGCAACTTAGATTACTTATAAATCCCTTCTCAGGATAAATAAAAAAGACACATCCTAGTATTTTCAAAACCAATACTACTTTTTAATAAAAGGCAACTTCTAAGATACTAGGCTTGGTTCGTTTGTTTTTTTTAAGCTACATCATGAACAGTATTTCATTTGATTTCCGTAGCATATCTGGCCATTATTTCCACTTTGTGGGTTGGGTTGCTGAAATAAACAGACGTTCATTGCTAAACTGGTGGGGCAAGCAATGCCCTGTCCTTCCGTCTCCCACTAGAATCAAAGTGCTTTGTCAAAGAGCTACCTTGCCACATGCAGGAGTCTTGCTTACCTGTTGAGTTTTTTTCTTAATATTTATTTATTCTTGAGAGACAGAGAGAGAGAGAGAGAGAGAGAGAGAGGCAAAGACACAGGCAGAGGGAGGAGCAGGCTTCATGCAGGGAGCCCGACGACTGGGACTCGATCCCAGGACTCCAGGATCATGCCCTGGGCCTAAGGCAGGTGCTAAACTGCTGAGCTTCCTGGGCTGCCCTCCTGTTGAGATTTTATTTGCCTTTTGAAAGTGGGACAATGTTTTCATCAGGAAACTTCCGTGGATTAAGCCACTGCCTCAACCATGTTAATAAGGCTGCTGCACTCAAACTGTGAGCAGAACTCTGCCAACTCCAAACTGCTGTTGCCCAGCGATCTCAACAGTCCACCTGCCATGCACCTAGCACTTCAGTCCCAACTCCTGGGCCCAATAAACTGAATTTTGGCTCCGGCTGAGGGCCCTTGCCGTCCTCATGGCCATCTTCAGGCCCAGCATCTAGTCTCCCAATGCAACTGACCAGTGTCTGGGCTGGCAGAGACCATTGTGCAGATGGAGTACATACAGATGTCCAAGTGGCAAATCAAAGCAAATGCAGATGGGAATGCAAGGTGTAGACCAGATACTGGATCCAAATATGGGGGTTTAGAGAGATTAAATTTGCTAACTAGTAATCTTGGAACCATCCTCATTGACAAAATAATAAATAAAAATTTAGCTGAGTTGTTCCTATAATAAATCCAATTCAGGGACTGTGACAAAAATGCAGTGGGTTCAACTAGTTTTGATTCCTAGGTCATATGCAGGTGTATGAAATAGCAAGGCCATATGCTACTTGCATATGTTTAGCATGCAATTTACACTCTTCTGTTTAGACTCTGTACTTTGTTCTCAGCCTATTTTTATTTTTACTTTTTAAAACTATTTATGTATTTATGTATGTATGTATGTATGTATGTATTTATTTATTTATTTATTTATTAAGGGAAGGGGAGCAGAGGGAGAGAATCTCAAGCAGACTCCCTGCTGAGTGCAGAGTGAGATGTTGGGCTGAATCTCACTCCCCTGCTAAGATCCTGACCTAAGCCAAAATCAGAAGTTGGGCACTTAACCGACTGAGTCACTCTGGTGCCCCTCTTTTTATTTTTATTTTTATTTTGGTTTATTCAGTCTCTTTTCAAGTAAACATTTCTTTAACTTTTTTCTTTGGAATGATCATGTTTACCTCTTCCCAAACTTTGTTCCCTGCCCCACAGCCTCAGGTCTTAACAGAAAGACTTTGGTGGAAGCTTGTTTAGTAGAATCAGTTTAGCCAAATCAGCATCTATATAGCAAAACTCCTAGACTTAAATTAGTAAGTACTACAAGTATTCTGAACTCTTTAAATTGCCCCTTCTCCAGTTCTATTCAGACAACATCCATAAAAGGACATGCCAACCACCACCCCCTCCCCCCGCCAGAGTGGGAAATATACTACTTTTGGTATAGGAGCCTCTAAGCTTGAGTGGCAGTTCCCCACGTTTTAAGCAAGTGAGTGAACCTCTCTGTATTTTCTTTGCCCTGGTAATCTCATTGGAGGAACATTTACTGTCTTATCATCCTTACATGGTAGTTACTAGGATCAAAAGAGATGGGACATGCAGATACGCATGGTGAATATTGAGCTTGTCATTATTTAATTTTTAACATTTGGTTCATTGGAATTTGGTATTGATTTATATTTTTGAAAAATATTACATTAAAATACATATTTGTCTTAATTACTGATTCTTTTTTTCATGCCTCCTGCATTTTGTTCCTGACATGAATGCCTTACTTGCCTCACTCTAGTCCTCCACCTGGGCAAGCACTTATATGGTGGTAAGAGCATTAGGTTTCAGCTGCCTAGATACTGCTGAAGAGAGCCACTGAGTATGCTGGGTATCTTCATTAGCAAAGAAGAAATACTGGCACAAATGACTACTTCTGACCTCTCATTTCCCATAAGGATGAAGTATCAATGTCTTGGCCTAGCTTCCAAAATGCACTACAGTATATCCTCCTTCCCATCCAGTGTTCTTAAAAGCTCAATTGATCTGTCCATTCAGCTGATCATCACCACTGCTAAGACATCCCACACTCATTTCAGATGTCAAGTTTTTGACTCTGTTCTTCCTTCCTAGAGTTTCTTTTCCCCATTGGGTAGAAAAAAAATACTCACCAGTATATAAATTTCAATGGAATCTTTACTTCTCTGTTAGATCTTCCTAGCTGAGTCCAGTTCAAAATGCTCTCCTTTCCTTGTATCCACAGTGAGTACTGCCTAATAGGATAGGAACTATGTACATCAATTTTCTGTTGCTGTTTAACTGTTTATGTGTCCTGCTTTATTTTTTCTCCAACCAACTGGTAAAATCCCAAAGGGCAGAGAACACGTCTTAGGTTTTACTTCCTTGCTATGAATTTTTATCTATGAAATTTTACACACACACTCACTCACACACATTTTCTCTTTTTATGAGGGTCTATAATATTTTCATATATTTGAACTATATCATTCATACCATATAATTTGTCTTTAGCTTTTAATACAGAATATGGCTATATCTTGTCCTAAAATATTTCTAGTAGTTTCTTGTGAATCATTTTTGTTACCTAACTTGATTATTAGTTCCTCTGTGGAAGGAAATATGATTTTTCTTCTCTTCAGTCATCTTTAGTAACTTCCAAAGACCACTGGATTTTTTGGCAACGTATAGCTCAAACGTTAGAGAAATAAAAAGATATACTTTGGGTTGGAGTAGAAAACAAAACAGGGGATCCCTGGGTGGCTCAGTGGTTTGGCGCCTGACTTTGGTCCAGGGCGCGATCCTGGAGACCTGGGATCGAGTCCTACGTTGGGCTCCCTGCATGGAGCCTGCTTCTCCCTCCTCCTGTGTCTCTGCCTCTCTCTCTCTCTCTGTCTCTCTGTCTATGATAAATAAATAAATAAATAAATCTTAAAAAAAAAAAAAAAAGAAAACAAAACCAAACTATCATCAACTTTCTGTGATCCCAAATTGCTCCATATTTGAGGAATTTACTTTTTAACTTGATTGCATATTTAGGACATTTACCTTTACTGTGAACTTTTCTGAACTGTGTAGATAATTGCTAAATGAATTTTATAGGTTAAAACAATGTTTTTGCATAGAGACAAAAGAAAATGACAGAAAACCTTAGAAATATATGTCTTTCCTTTTAATATTTATTTGCAAACTCACAGGAACTCTTTGGAAATTCAATAATACTCCTAACAAAAGCCATCTCATAAGCTATGCCCATTTTTGCTAAGAGTTACCCCAGGCCAAATGACATAGGATTGGAGGCTATTGGTAAAGTTCATCTGTAATTACACTTCACAAAATCTAAGTTCCTCTCAATCTGGAATAAGATCTCCACAACAGACCAATACAGGAGTTGCAGGATTACCAAGTAACTTATTAAGCCTATCATAGTTGCCAGGCCTTATTTGTATCTGTTTATCTCCAACCTTCTTACAAGTAGCTTCTTCTGACTCCATGATTTGCTGTGAAATCATTCTTCCAAAAAGGAAATATGATTTCCTAAATTTAATTTAGTGACCTTATTTTGACACCAAATATGAAGTGAAGAGGACCCTAAAAGAGAAATGGTTAGGCTGAGATTTTACCTCCCAGGTTACATTGCATCATCTTAAAGTTTGCAGGTTTTAATTGGAGCATCACTCTTCTCCCTTAGTGGAATTCCTCTTTCATATTAGTGTTCTCCCCTTTCTTTATATTTTCAACCAAAGTATTAACTGAACCAGTGGTGTACTGGGTGTACTGGCTCAAAAGCACCAATTTTTAAATTTTCAGAATATTTAAAATCCAGTCGTTAAATACAGCTATTATTAAGAATTAAATTATATTCGTTATGCTTAAATATAGTATTTTAAAAACAACCAAAAAAGAATGCTCAACACATATCTTCCTATATAGCTTGCTACAAATTACTATTACCTATGCCTCTGAAGATAGTTATGTTTGTTCTGCCTTTTTTTTTCTTAAAACAAGATATTCTTATTAATTTTAGATAAGGGGCGGAGAGAGGCAGAGGGAGAGGGAGAGAGAATCACAAGTCAACTTCACATTGAACACGAATCTAATGTGAGGTGTGGAGGCTGACAAGAGGCTCAATCTCATAACCCTGAGAACACCAACTGAGCCGAAACCACAAGTTGGGGCTTAACCTACTGCATGACCCCACCACCACTGTTTATTCTATCTTTATAGTGCAAATGTGGTATCATGGTGCACAAAGAAACAGGAACTCTTTCTGACCCCACATTCAACTGCATCACAATGGTGGCTTGAAATTCACAGAAAACAGCAAACACTACAAATTAGAGCTTGATTTATTGCTTTGTTGATTGTCTTGACTTAAAGTGATGGAGCAAGTGTTATTAACACAGGTTAAATTTAAAAATGTGTTGTGTTAGGCAGCCCTGGTGGTGCAGCGGTTTAGCACCTTCTGCAGCCCAGGCTGTGATTCTGGACCCCGGGATCGAGTCCCACGTCGGGCTCCCTGAATGGAACCTGATTCTTCCTCTGCCTGTGTCTCTGCCTCTCTCTCTCTGTGTCTCTCATGAATAAATAAATAATTTTTAAAAAGTGTTGTATTAGTAGCCCTTACATTATGAATACCCCAAAAACTAAGGAAGTATTTTTCCAGTATTCGAAAACAATTACCCAATTAAGTAAAAAATGCCATTTTTGAATAAGTGAAATTTCTGCATATCTTCATTATTTTACTTTATTACTTGTAAATAGACAAAACATATCAACCAACATTAAGTCCAAACTGTACTCAGTAGTCATTTACAATCATAGATTAACCTGAGCTATAAGAGATGAACAAAAATCAACCAAACATTCTAAGAATATCACTTGGCTATATGGAACCTCTAGTAAGTATTGTATATTTTGTTATTGTTTACAAATGATGTGGCATACAGTTTTTTACTTTTTAAGATTTATAGCGCAAGTATGTATGTATGTATACACATACCTACACATGTGCACATGTGCACACATATGCACACACAATTTGTATTTTTGGAAGGTAGAGGAACCAAACCAGATAAACCAAATGTTTAACATTTGCCAGGAGAGTACTGCAAATAACTAAAGTGTTATTAGATAAATAAAACTTTTATCTAATAAAGATATAAGACATGCTCTCTTCCCTTACCCCATCAGTGTAGTTTGATTGTATTTGTGAATTCTTAATGGCTCAAAACCTTCATATTGTTAAGGTTTATTTGTAAAACGAGAGTCAGGAAAGTTTCTATTGTTGAGTAGTAAGATTGGAGGCCTTTTTCTATTTCGTTTAATCAAATCTTGTAACTTTTGACTGTCCATATGATACTTACCTAGTAACAGAGGATTAGTAAACAAATGTATATTTGGTATAATTTCTTATACAAAAAGAAATAGATATGAGTTTGCCTCTCAGCTCAGTGTATACTTACTTGTTTTTACTGTGGACAACTCATTTTACTTCTCTGCAAAGGAATTACACTACTAGTTTCCAAATATCACAGCATATCAAAATTACCTACAAAACTCTTCAAATCAAATTATTCTTTTCCTCTAGTCAGACCTACTAAAACAGAACCTCTAAAAATAGAATCAAGAAATCGGATTATTTTAATGGCCACCAGTTGATTTTCATGCCAGATATGGAACCCCTTTACTTCCAAAAGCCTTTCAGGTCATGTAGTCATAATGGTAATCTGACTAGTAAAGGTGTGGGTGCCAGATGTTTGTATGTGTGGATGGTCAATAATCTACCCAGTTCCTGATTCATCTCTTTTTCTTCTCAGATATATTTCTGGTATATATGCACACCTTCTAGGTAGTTTTCATATCCTAAAATTCCCCCCAACACAGAGTACATAATCAATATTGTTTACAAGTAATCAGCTATTTTTATATTTATTTTTTTAAGATTTTATTTATTTATTCATGAGAGACACAGAGAGAAAGCAGAGACACAGGTAGAGGGAGAAGCAGGCTCCATGCAAGGAGCAGGATGGGGGACTTGTCCCGGGAATCCAGGATCATGCCATGAGCAGAAGGAGATGCTCAACCACTGAGCCACCCAGGCATCTGGTAATCAGCTTTTTTTAAAGAATCTAAATATATGTCAGTGTTTCTAAAATTTCATGCATAATATCAGAAATTGTGGCAAATCCTTACTAAAATCAAGATTTACTGTTGCCAAGGCACTCACCTGATCAACAGTTTGATAACCATATGAAAAAAGAAAATCATTTTTAGAAAAATTTGTTAATGTACACTGGTTAGCTCCTAATTTTCTTTCTTTGAATGTTCATTCCTGCAATAGTTCCAATCATTTTAAAAATATTATAAGCAGTGGTTTCAAAAATATCTCTTCCCTTAGGTCTTATAACAAAATTCCTCATTTTTATGTATAGTCATAATAACAAAGATTTAGAAATTACTTTCAAGTTTGCCCATATACCTCACATAAATTGTCATATATATTTAATTTTTATAACAATCTGTAGACAAAATGTTATCTCCTGTATATTTGATGAAAGATAACTGAAGCTCAGAAAGTCATTACAGAGAATCAGTTATGGAGATAAACTCAAAGATAGGAAGATATCCTGGTTCCATGTCATATGCATTTTCATAATTAGGAAGTTATTCTTTTGGAATAAAAACAATAATGTTTGCAATATAGGTGAAATAATAGTTATTCTACATAGTTGTTAACTGTTTCCTTAGAAATTCAATTCCTATATGCGTAACTGGTCTGTTTGGACAACTTTTGGATTTCTTCCATCTGAATTTATATATACCTGGCTTGGGAATTCTCATTGGTTTGCATTTTTTTTCTGACATGGTTGTCCAAAAAAGTAAAAAGAAAGACAAGTACTATTGCTTTTTGCTGTCTCATTGGCTAAAACGCCTGTCGCTTCTTACAAATTGACTGAAATTCCTGCCATCTGCTGCTATAAACCTCATCTAAATGTAAATTAAAATAAATACATTTCTTGAGGAAAAAAAACTTTAAACACCATAAACCTTGGCTCATTTTGTAGTGGTTTAATGATTTTTCTGCCAACTAAGTTTTCCAAAGAGATGTCTAATGACATCAGCACAAGTGCCCTGGAGATAACTCTGTGAAGTCCAAGCTTCCATTCTCCTGGAAATGAAAGATTCAGTGGAGAGATACAAGTGTCTGCCATTTGAAGGGAAGAGTACCTGGACTAGGAGTTTTAAGACAAATTATAATAGTTGATTAGTTCATCAAACAAACAGTAACATGAACTTGACCTATTCCATTCATGATTTTTGGATAGACTGGACTCCACTTTTCTGATTTTTCATTTACTCCTTCAATGAATATAGATGGAGCTGCAACTTTTGATGAAGAGTGATTCTATATAGTCGTTTTCAAAAGAATCTTGCTTCTGAAATGTATGACTTTGTCTCCCATCACTGCTAGTTTCTGATGCACCTTGATGTTCTGTTCAAATTTGAAGTCACAAATTTGAAGATTTTAGAGGGCATGTTAACAAATATGGTAAAAATTAATAATTGTAAACTGTATTAATCCTGCCTCCTTAAACATGTAATCTGCTTTAATCTTTAGTATTGGGTCCATCTTGGCTTCTGTAGCCTTTGCCATGATGACTCTACCTGAATTTTCTATATAACTCATGGTTTCCCCTGAAGTTGCGGACTTGTTTTGAAACCCAGTGAACTTGACTTATTCCCTAACATCTGACCTGACTAACTACACTCCCACCCATCTTGTATTAATTTAAACATAGATTTGTAATCTAGACCTAGAACTTTGCCTACTTGTTTAAATATTGCTTCATGTGATATAATCCCTTCAAGAGTATAAATGTCTTGCCTCATGACACACCTCTATACCATCAAAACACAGTAAATGTTGGTAGAGTTTATATGCCTCCTTAGTTTAATTCAACCAGAATACACTCCAAGTATAAATTGACACAGAAATTAGGATTTTATGATGTTATTAAATGTCTATATCCCAACCAGACTATAATTTCCCTAGGGCCAACTACCAGGCCCAGATTTTGTTCATCATTCTCTGTCAAAATTCTAACAAAATGTCTGTATAAAATAAGTTTAAAAAATTCTTTTTTTTTTTTAAAGATTATTTATTTATTCATGAGAGACACAGAAAGAGAGACAGAGACACAGGCCGAAGGTAGAGAAGCAGGCTCCATGCAAGGAACCCAATGTGGGACTCAACCCCAGGAATCCGGGATCATGCCCTGAATTTTGAAAAAAAGAATTTTGAAAAAAATTCTTGAATGTTAATCAAAATTAGAAGGAAAAAAAAAAGGCAAGGGGGTCTCCTGGGTATCTCAGTCAGTCAAGTGTCTAACTCTTGATCTCAGCTCAGGTCTTGATCTCAGAGTCATGAGTTCAAGCCCTGTGCTGGACTTCATACTGGATATGGAGCCTATTTAAAAAAAAAAAAAATCAGAAGAAAATTTTCTGGTTATGTCATTAATTTACTGTGCAGACATGACAAACTCTAAAATTTATATACATATTTTTTACTTTTATTTGTAATAAGCAAATATTTATTTTCCCCACTCTCAGTTATAAGCTATCTATAAGCTAAGTCCATACCTATACTCATCAGAATCATCTACCTGTAACAATAAACAACTCTCAAGTCTCAGTGGGTACATACAACACAGATATGTATTTACTTATTCTTCATTTTCCTTAGGATAAATAAGAGGTGCTAGAATAACTAGAGGCTCTGTAGAGTGGCATCCCCACCTGGAACCAGGCAGATGGAGAAGCTACTATTTGAAACATTGTTATCTCTATTCTTGAGTGAAGGAGGAAAAGGTCTGTAGTGTCTCAGTATAATAAGTTACTCACTACTGAATGGCCAGAGTAGTCACATGGCCAGCTTGAAACATAAAGCAAGAAGTACAATCCTACCATGTGCATAGAAAGGAGAGCTGTGTGCATTTGGAAAACATCCTAATGGTTACTAAAACATCTGCTCATGCAAAGTTGAGAAGATATGCAATAATTTAAAATATAACTTCGGCTTACATCTTATCCTGGAATATGCTAATGATGGAAAATAAAATTTTAAACATCTCAAAATAATAATTATTTTTTAAAATCTCTACTTTTTTTGCATATAGATACAAACTCAATCACAATTTAGATAAATAGGAGATCACTCAAATAAAATTTACTTCCCTTCCATTTTGGGGAAAGTACAATCCGTAAAATAATCATGCAGACAGTTAACCTTCTCTCGGAGGTCAAATCCAATCCAGGGAAATATAAGACTGGGTCTGTGGTAAAAGGAGAAGGTAAGAAATTATCTGTATATGAAGTACAGGAATAAAAGCTTTTTGAAAGACAATGTTATACAGATATGCGTGGAATTATTAATGGTTGTGGTTAGGAGCCTGTTAAACACTTATTGAAAAGAAGGCATTATCCTCCATAATCAGACTTCTTAATATGTTAGGTGTCAGTGTTAATCTCATATTATTTCATAATTCTGACCACCATTATCATAATTGAATAAAAAGAGAGGGCATTTTGCATGTCTGTGTAAATCAGCCAGAGCTCCTACTTGGTTAGTGGGGGTGTTGATTCCTACTAAGGAATTACCAAGGGGGAAATCTACCCTTTCATACAGAAAGTCTTTCATCATTAAAGAGCTAGATCTCTAAGATCATTCTATTTGCTCTTAATTCTTTAAAAAAATAATAAACAATTTGTTGAGATATGATTGACATACAAAACACTGTATATATTTAATGCATTCAACTTGATGAGTTTGGAAACAAGCATATATCTGTGAACCCATCTCCACAATCTATGCCATAAACATATCCATCACCTGCCATCTTAATGATGATGATGATAGCACTTGACATAAGATCTAATTTCTTAGCAAAATTTTAAGTCTATAATTGTTAACTATAGACATTGTGCCATATTGTAGATCTCTAGTTCTTATTCACCTTGTATAACAGAAATTTTGTACTCTTTGACGAACGTCTATCCATTTCCTCTCCACCTAGCAACCACCATTCTACTTATTGTTTCTATGAGCTTGACTATTTTAAATTCCTCATATAAGTAGTATCATGTAGCACTTTTCTTTTTGTATTTGATTATCTCATTTAGCATAATGTTCTCCAGGTTCATCCATGTTGCTACAAACCACAGGATTTGTTTATTTTTTAAGATTGAATAGTATTTTATTTTATGTACATATTTTTCTATCCATTAATCCATCTGTGGACATTTATTTAGGTTGCTTCCATGTCTTGGTTATGGTAATAATGCTACAATAAACATGAGAATGCAAATATCTCTTTGAGATCTTGATTTCAATTTCTTTAGGTATAGACCCAGAAGTGATATCGCCGGGTCATATGGTAATTCTATTTTTAATTTTTTGAGGCACCTCCATATTGTTTTCCATAGTGAGTGCATCCTTTATATTCTCACCATTAGTCTTTAAGGTTCCCTTTATACCACATATTTTTCAATGTTTATTTTTTATTTATGATAGCCATCTTAACAGATGTGAGGTGATACCTAATTATATTTTTTTATTTGCACTTCCCTGATGATTAGTGATGTTGAGGTCTTTTATGTACTTGCTGGCCATTTGTGTAACTTTTTTGGAGAAATATCTATTTAGTTCTTTTGCCTATTTTTAAATTAGGTTTTGCTTTTGCCTTTTTTATATTTTTGCTTTGGTTTTCATATTGTATGAGTTCCTTATATATTTTGGATATTAACCTTTATCAGATATGGATTGCAAGTATTTTCTCCCTTTCTATAGGTTGCCTTTTCACTTTGGTGATTGTTTCCTTTGCTGTGCAGAAGCCTTTTAGTTTGATGTAGTCCCACTTGTCTATTTTTGCTTTTGTTGCCTGTGTTTCCAATGCCACGTGTAAGAAATTATTGCCTAGGCCAATATCAAGAAGCTTTCCTTATATTTTGCTCTAGGAATTTAACAGTTTCAGGACTTATGCTTAACTCTTTAATTTATTTTTAATTAACTTTTGTATATGGTGTAAGATAGATATATCTATATATTTACATCTATATATATATATGATCTCATACCATATATAATAATTAACTAAAAATGGATTCCAGACCTAAACATAAAAGCTAAACCACAAGGATTTTAGAAGAAAACAGAAGAAACTATTTTCCTGACTTAAGAGCAGGCAATAATTTTTAAGCAGGACACATAACAACAACCATAAGATAAAAGAAAGAAATGATTACTGAGAGTTTGTGAAAACTTAAAAGTTCTACTCATCAAAACATACTCTTAAAATAAATCAGCAAATCACAAATCAGATAGATAGGTAGATAGATAGATTTTTTTTAAGGATATTAGATTTAAAGATATCTAGTTATTCCAGCATCATTTGTTGACAATACTTTTCATCGTTCATTGAAATGCTTTGGCTCTTTAATTGCAAAGCAAATGATAGTATAAGTGTGAGCCTATTACTGGATTCTCTATTTTAGTAGTTTTATCTATTAGTCAATCTTCATGCAATATCACACTTTCTTGAATGCTGCAGCTTTATATAATGTCTGGGAAGCAGGCAGTGTAAAATATACTTTTACTCTGGTTTAATTTTAAGAAAGAAAATTTGGAAAGGATTTCTGAAATATTTTTCCACAAAACTGCCCTGGATATAGATGGTTCCAGAATGTGTTTACCGGTTCACCAATATCCATACTAGGCTCTTATCCCATTTTCCCATTTTGTCCTAATTGATGAGTAAGTGATATGTTCAATGAGTGAGTCTAATGAATATGTTCCCTTGGTCACTAGACAGCTTCTGCAACAACCTTCCTAGTGGTTATGTGAAAATGTCCAAGGAAAGAAACATGGAGCAAGAATTCTCTTCTTGTGCTTTATAATAGAGACAAACTTTTTTCCAGAAGCCTCCAGCAGATGTGTTTCCATGTCTTATTGGCTAGAATTGGGTCATATGACAACTACTATAGAAAGAAAGGGCTGGAAACATAAGTGTTTGGGATTTTCAAGCCTCCATCTTGAGAGGCTTTAAGAAGAGAAGAGGGAATGGTGTCTACCACACAAGCTAATAGTAGAAGAACATGTCACGTTTCTTAGACCAAAAAGCATTAACTTATGAAAATGAAGTAACTACTGGTAGAATTTAAAGTTCAAAGAGCAGGGAATTTTTTTTTTAATACAGAAAACTTCTAGCAATCCTAAAAGTACATATTAGATTATGTACTTTCCTTTCTATTACTGATTTTTATTTTGTGAATTATTCTCCCAGTTAAGTCCCACCATAAAAATTACAAAGCAAAAGAGACGCAGTGTGATGACTAAGCTACAATAGACAGAGGTAAATGCGGACTTAAAATTATGGCAAAAGAATTTATCCTTGCCTCCCTTAACAGGACAGTTCCTGCATTAGGGTAAGCTCCAGGTCAGGAACTATATAACTAGTAAGTTTAACAAAGAGAAACAGAAGATGTGATTTTTCTTCCTTTGAGTTGAGATGTGACTCTCAGTTTTTGAAAATATTTAAACATTCTGTGCTCCCTGAGAGAAATAAGAACAAAATCTAACCATATGAATGCAACCATATATATGCACATATCCATAGAGACATAGTCCTATGTACATATATATCAACAAAACGTCACTCCCTTGATGACAGCTTGGTGAATATTTCTTTCCTTTAGCAAAATTCTGATAAACTGACATTTCAAGTTCATGCAAACAAATTCCCTATGGAATGAATTTATTATTTGTATCATTATTAATATTGCTCAGCTCTAAGTACGGTACCTTCAAAAGATTCCACTGCCCTTTGTTGTGTGAGAGTGTATGTGATTTTGATTAGCAAACCTGCACACCTCTAAGTTTCCTTCTGAGCTTGTGCAGTTAAAATAATTATAATAAAATCTATTAACTGCTTGTTACTGCAGGGGGAAAAGGCACTGCATCCAAGCTTCCATCTGCAACCATTGATTCTGAAGTGGTGAGTGACAGTTCCCCACTGCCTAAGTAGGTTATAACAAGCTAGCTTCGGGCTGCAACAGCCAGTAGAGTGCAGAGGAGAAACGACTGGCCTCCAAACTTGTCTTAAGCCTCAAGAAAGAAGGAAAGGGGGGGGATATCTCTGCCAATAAAGGCAGTGCCTACTCTCACATTCAGCAGCAGGAGCTTTGTAATTGCCAACTCGCTTTAATTCCCACTCACACCTTGGGGGGACAAGGCAGAGAACTCTCTCTAACGGATAGTAATAAAACTATTATTCATCTAATCACCCACAAACATATGTGTCTCTTTTGTAATGACTCTGTTGCCCTCATCCCCATAAAACACACACACACACATAAGCCAACTCATGCAAATGAAAACACAATAGTGAAGACAATGTAAACCAAAAGAACAGGCTGCTTTGAGACATACAAAAATTCCACCTCACATTCATCCTTTATATACAGTATATAATTCCAGTGAATTCCTATCAAACCCACACACCATGGTTAAGACCCTGTGTGTAGTGATAAAGAGAATCCATGCTATTATTTATATCTTTCAAATGAAATCACTCCTTTTGCTTCAGTGATTGGCCTGAATATACCAGGTGAAAGTGCGTTCCAAATTGGAAGCTGGCCTCATTTCTCTCTGATTTTGCATAAGCTGTATAGATGAGCTATAAGCCACATATCATCACCACTCAATTGTAATCTTCCTTTCTTGTTTTCTTGTGTGTATATATCATAGTACAAACTCAAATGATCTGATTTCTCTTTGTCCCTTTCTATCAAACACACACACACACACACACACACACACACACACACACACACCTGTTATTGAATCATGCTCCACAGGGGTTATATTTGTGCTCATGCATTAGTGTTCCAATATCTCTTATTAAAGAATGATATAGACCAATTCTTTCAATTGTGTGTAATTATACAATAATAAGATTATGACATGGTGAGGGACAGATATAAGGTATATCAATGAGATTAGCTCTATCCTCTAGATAATAACACTTTGGGAAGATTTGAATTTGCTACAAAACCAAAGTTCAATATCCTTGATTTCATTTTTAAAAAATATTTTTAAAAACATATTGCCTAAAAAAGGACCAGCTAGGGGATCCCTGGGTCGCTCAGTGGTTTGGTGCCTGCCTTCGGCCCAGGGAGTGATCCTAGAGTCCAGGGACCAAGTCCCACATCAGGCTTCCTGTATGGAGCCTGCTTCTCTTTTGTCTGTGTCTCTGCCTTTCTCTCTTTCTGTGTCTTTCATGAATAAATAAATAAAATATTTAAAAAACCAAACCAAAACAAAAAAACGGACCAGCTAACTTTGAATCAAAATGGCATCCCACCTTAGTATTAAAACTAGTCTCTTAATAAACATTCACTATTTTTAAAAAATGAAACCTATGTTTAAAAATTAATTTTCCATCACTGTGTTTTCTCAGAATGTGCCATTGATTGCCATGTAAATTTAATTGTACGTGACTATAAGTATGCTCTGATTGAACGTTTTAAATAGGCACATATCTATAAGAAGAATATTCTGGAAAATTGTTGCAGTTACATGGATAATTGAAACAATTATAACAACAATCACAATGACAATAACCAGTGTTTTAGTATTTCAGGGAGTAGTTGGTTTTTAGGAGAAGTCTAACTGGGCCAGTTAATTTTTGCAAATGCATTATGAATTTTTCACAGATAAATACACATGCATACACACATAATTATGTTTGGATTATCAATACTAGCAAAAAGTTCTTGGAATTTTTGAAAATTTTAACAACCTAATATTTCCATTTTTGTGCTACTGCATTGTGTTGAATATAATTTTATGATAGACTGGTTAACAGGATAAATTTACCAAAGGTGAGGCTCTTCCTTTATTATCCTGAACTCCAGGAAGTGTCATCAATTTGAACATACCTTGACCTGTGAATCTGGGAAAGTAAACTAGTACACAAAAGAAACTCATAGGCTTATCAGTATTTTTGTTCACCCTTAACAATACCAGTATGATATCCCTATTTTTCTCCAGAAGCATATGGAACTTTCTACCTTAGAGTTTGGTATATGCCACAGCACTTGTTTCCTATGCAACCTTCATTAAAAGAAACCATGTGTTGATACCTTGATCAGTTGGGAGCACATAGAAAAATTCTCATCCCAAACATGTTCATTGTACATGTGTGGATAACTAAACCCTACATGGATAACTAAAGCCCATGAAACCCTCTGGCAGTAGGCAGTAGAATGGTGGTTCATTTTTGCATCTCTTTACTCTGTAAATGCACCTCTGAATACCTTTCATAAATTTGCTATGTCCCATTTTTAATCAGAGGAATACGGTAGTAATGACCTTCTGACCTAACATTCACTGAACTCTTAGTATGTATTTGTCATCGTGCTAAATGCTTTACAAGTGTTATTTTACTAAGTCATCACAAAATAATCTAGAGGGCAGGTTTATTGTGACTTTCATTTTAAAGATAAGGAAATGGAGGCTGAGGAAGTAACTATCTGGAAAACTGGCAAACCCAGGATGTCTTAGTTTGATTTCCTTAGCAGAAGTCACTAGTGAAGGATTTGAGCAGAAGTGGTCAATTGGTGAATACAGGGAACTGCAGTAGAGAAAGACACATTGAGAAACTGAAAAGATGGTAGCCAATAGGAGGTGCATTATTTAGTAGTCTATTACTATCCTTGACCAGAGCTTCATCTTAGGGGAAACTCTTGGAAACAGCAGACTACATCCCTCAGATTCATCTCAATTCAGGAGAATAGAAGCTGGGATATGTATCCATCAATTCAGCTCAGTCTTGGAAGGGCTGCTGGGAGAATAATTCCCCATAACCATATAGTACTGCTCTCTGCTTCCGAAAAGCCTCCAAGCAAATAATGGCAGTTGACAATCTTCCGCAGGCACGGAAGTGGCAGGTATATAGATGGGACATTGCAGCCAATTAAAAGATAGGCTGTAGTAGTGGCTCAATGATTTATACAGGGCAGAGATCGTCTGGTTGGAAGGCTGTCTTGGAGCATGTGTCTTAAAACCACATTTGCATGATAATCATACTGATTTTACTTAGTTTGTATTTTTATTTGGAGTTGCTTTGGTTATGAGAAAAGAGCTGATAGAGATTTGGGGATTTTCAAAGCTCTAAACCACCCCTTGAGCCATTGCTGCCTGGTTTGTACCCAGATCTGTCTACAAAGCTCGTGCACTTAACTATCCTACAAATATCTCTGATAAAAGCACATCTCTCAACTGGGGAAAGTTGACTCCAATATCTCCTTTCAGAGGCTCTCAGGCTTCTGAGAGCACCGTGCCCTTCAGTCTTCCCTGCATGCATTAAAGATCCTAAAGCACTTTAGGCAGTGACTACAGTAGAAATGTACCCATTTGATCTGTTGGGAGAAGAAGAGGTCAGTGGCCTCAGGGGAAGACACTTGTTAGCAAAACTATCTCCCCCACTGATCTGACATAATACTTGAAAATTCACCAGCTGGGACTGGGTTCTTAGGGAAATACATGTTATCTGCAGGATTCCCCTCTGCCTGGTTGGTATTACTTTGATTGTAACTACTCCCATGGGAATTTGCATTTTATCAGTTTATCGTAAATTGGATTTTTAGATTAGCAAGTTTCTGGTATTGTCCTTATGTCAAGAAATAAAAGATGGGAACATTATGATGGAGACTGCTCATGAAGAAAGCATGGGAAGTTGCTCAGAGACAGTGAATCTTGCCTCAGTGGTAATATATGGGTCCTTGGTCAGGATTAAAAAGCAGATAGGCATTGAAATTCCATGACAATAATTTCAGAACAATAGATAGGGATAGAGATGGGAGAGGTGTCCAAAAAAATAAATTCCACCTGGTTTTCAGGTGTTCCCAAGGGCAAACCCTTCTCTAGGACCTATCCTAGAACAAAGAGACAACTTTGACTCATGGACTGTTAAAGATAAATATGAGTAGAGACCATGAAATTCAATTATAATTACAGAAGAACCTGAAACTCTGACAAGTTAACTGCTCATAGGTGTGGTGTAGATAAGGATTCCAGAGAAAGGGAACACTAATACTTCTGGTTCTTCTACCCATCCTGTCCATTAATATAATTACAAGTATATTTGTTTCAAGTTTTCAGCATAAATATAGGGGAAGTAGAAAGAGAAAGAAAAAAAAATAAGGGACGATAAAAAGAAAAGAAATGGGCAGAAAATGAAAAGGATCGAAAAATAATGCCTGGTGGCACGTTGGCTGGCCTGTTTATTACTAGTTAATAATTAGTGTATAATGCATTTGAAAGGGTCTCAGATAAAAGGGATCTGAGTAAGCACCCTATGATCATAATTTTAAAAATCAACTACTAAAAGCTTTCAAGAGCTAGAATCTCCCCTTTGGCTTTCAGCTGCACTCAGGTTGAAAGATCAGAGGCCGCATATTGGGGAGATGGAGATCATCAAACAGGCATTGAATAACTGGCATCCTATAAAAGGTCATCTCAAGTCAGAATCAGAGAAATGAAAGGACAGACTAGCTGACTTCTATCTCATATACTCCACAGATGTTTGAGCTAAAGGAGATTTTCCACTCAATGTAAATATTTTCTCATTCTGCTATATTCACTGGCTATGGATTTCTCTAGAGTCTTCAGTCTTTTGGGAAAGAATCAATTCAAAAATCACTCATGGTATCAACTGGTGAGAAAATACAGTTTCTTATATAAAAAGCACTATTACTCTAGAAAAAAAAACAATCTGGAAAACACAAGCTGAAAAATATCCTGAAAATTAAATCTGTTTCTGTTGAATTCAATTATATTTCATTTGTTTTTCATTCCATTCAATTCCTCTACTAGGCAAGTCACAACATGTAACTATACCTGTGTTAGAGGCTCTGAGGGTCAAAGAGCAGTTCTCAGCTAGCACATACTTTTGAGGAGACTCTAATTTAACTAATGAGACCAAACACAGACAAGTCAAGCATTTGCCCAACAGTATGATGTCAACACCACAGGCCAAGACAGAGCATGTGCCAAGGGCAGAGAAATAAGGAGAAAAGCATAGAGAAAGGTCATTCTGGACTGAGAGGAGAACATGGCCAATGGCACATGAATCAGAAGGAGAAATAAGAGTGAGATATGGTGAAGGGGAGTTTAATTAGGGAAAGTAAGTTTACACACCAACACTACCACATATCAGAATTCCATATATTAATGCAAGCCAAATTGAGCACTTTTTAAAAGATGCACAAAAAGAATGTGAAGACTTGAAATTCATAAGTTAAGAATACAGTGATTCAATATGAACTGTTCCTTAGAGATTTGCAATTAAACATCGAGTAGGAGAGGTGGATAATTATATCTTTGCAAATAGGGGCTGATGACATGTGGAATCTTCTCAGAGGATGGGAAGTGTTGCTTGTTTTTTGTTTCACATGCCTCACAATAAACCACTGAGAACTATGGCATTTTGATGCAGATTCGTATTTTTTTATTTTTATTAAAGACTTTATTTATCTGAGAGAGAGAGCATGAGCAGGGGGGAGGGTCAGAAGAAGAAACAGACTCCCTGTCAAGCAGGGAGCCCCAGGAGGGCTCCATCCTAGGACCCGGAGATCTTGACCTCAGCCAAAGGCTGACACTTAACCAATTGAGCCACCCAGGTGCCCCTTGGTGCAAATTTTTAGGAACATCAGGATTTATTTCTAAATTCCACAGCTCCTGCTAACAATGGATAAACATTAGTAAGACATAGATATTAGAATAAAAATGCCTTTCAGCACAGCATGGGCCTGTGTTTGAGGAAGAATACTCTTCTCAGGGTCCCGTTGTGCCTGTTACACAATTGCTCAGCATTCCTGGCAGTCTGTTATCTCACCATGTTATCTTTACACAGGCACTGAAGTGAAAAGTGTAAGCATTGCCCAGTATTTGAGACAAAACAAAAGGAAAGACAACACACTCAAAATAGAGTTTAAAACACACACTTTTAAGCTCACTGTCTAATCACTTTGGATGGTTTGCCTGTGTCTCAGTGGGCAAGTAAATTCTGTCTCTCCAGTTAGGCACAATTATTAGTCAATGGAGCACAAAGCCATTAAAATCTACTAAAATAAATCCCAAAGAAAAGCAGTCTCCCAGCACAAAGTTTATGAAAAATCTAAATGCAACATTTCTTGCAAACCATAGACTTTGCTAATTCTACTTTTGCTAACTAGGATGGTTATCAGCGAGGAACCTTTAACCCCTAAATCAGAAGAAGCCCACAGAGCTCGACAACACTGTGCTCTTCTTAATTTTGTTTGCTTTTCATTTCTTTCCATAAATTGTTTTCTTCTAATAACATTAATGAAAATGAAATTGGACATTGTGATTGAAAAATAGCCTCCCGCTTTGAAAATAAATGTGTCCTCTTTGCCTTGATACTTATTTTCGCTAACCATAGGAGATCATTATCTGGTCCCAGCATTCAATTCTGCCCATGTTACACAAGCTATTTTGGTCTTCATTTTTAAGAGACATTATTTGTCAGAAAGTCTGTGTTGACCAGGTCTCAGTGGACCACTGAGGGAGGATCAAACATGCCATTGAGCTTAAGAATCAAGAATTAAGCCTTACACAAAGCCCATACTTTACAACTGTTTTCTGAATTCAATTAAAGAAACACTGTGAGGGCCTCTCACCAGTAATAGACCCTTATGTTGTGTGAGTAAGCCTGTTGATTCTATGTTGTTGGTGATTTGTTTCATTAAGTATGTTTCTAATTTTTGTCAGCACATTATTGAGTCATGTTGGACTATACATTTTATCTGCTCTGTGGTATTTGTTGAGTAAATATATTCATCCATCCTCTTGCTTTTTGACACTTGAGTTGTTTCATGTTTTTGTGTTATGTTGCTGTTGTCATATCACAGAGTGAATGTTCTTGTGTGTATCTCTTTTGTGTGCACAGGCTAGAGAGACTCTAATATGCACCTAAGAGGGGACCTGATATGTAATGTTCATGCACATGTATGACTTCACAGGAATGTGTCAAATGGTCTCCCAAAGGAGTATTGAATTAACACTGACACCAGCAGTGGGGGAAGGTTGTTGTTACACCATATTCTAATAAATTAATAGTTTCAGGTGAAATTGTTGATTTTGTGGGTAAAAAATGGGATCTTTTTGTCTAGTTTACTGTTCTCTAAAATACGCCTGCATTTTTTGGCCTGTATTAATTTGCAATTCTTTCATATTCTAGACACAAATTCTCTGTGGATTGGAGCCATATTCTTCAAGTTATGGCTTGTCTCTGATTTCTTTATGGTGGTTTCCTGAGAAGTAAAATTTGTTAATTTTAATATAGTCAATTATACTGTTTTTGTTATATTTTATGGAAATTACAGCAATTTGAGGAGATTCTTTTGTAATCTGTGCCATACATCTATACTTCTATATCTTCTTCAAAGAATCATTTTTGACATTTACTTTAGCCTTTAATATATCTAAAAATAAATCTAATATGAAGTAAGATTTAATATCTTTGAAAACAACAAAATATTATACCCAGCAATGTTTTCAGAGCTGAATTTTTTATGGCAGTGATCTGCAATATTCTCTCTGTCACAAATCAGGCTTCCATCTCTGTCTGGCTGTTTCTGGCTCTTCAATTCTGCTCCATAAGTGAGAGTATGAACTTATCCATTTGTCTAGCCCAGGATGAATAATTTGCTATAATCACTTATGTCTTACTATTTCTCTTCATGAGTGTCTTTGATGGCCTTTGATGAAACTTTGTTCTTACACAAACATAATAGAAAGACTATGGAAAGTATATTATAAATCTTCTGGTATTTTGATTAGAATTATATTGACTTGATTTGAGAAGAGACATGTGTTGATACTGCCTTCTTCATAACCATTATTTATTTATATTTATTTATTACTTCTTCTCTGATGATTTTCCATTAAAATTCCTCCATAAAGCCCATGAACATCTTATGGCAAATGTATTCCTAGATTACTGACTCTATTGTTCAAAATTCCAACTCAAATGATAGGAATATGTTAAAGTTCTTTGTTACAGAAATATTAAAACCTCTATAAGTTGTATAATTGACTTTATATCTAACCATCTTGCTAAATTATCTTCTTAATGCTATTTTTTCTAGAGATCGGTTGTTGCATAATATATAAATATATTATTTTTTATTCATGGTAATTTTTTCCTTTTTAAATTCTTATAGCTAATTATGTTATTTGCTTATGTCTCTGTTTAGAAATGGCCCTGGGTGGCGCAGCGGTTTGGCGCCTGCCTTTGGCCTAGGGCGCGATCCTGGAGATCCAGGATCGAATCCCACGTCGGGCTCCCGGTGCATGGAGCCTGCTTCTCCCTCTGCCTATGTCTCTGCCTCTCTCTCTCTCTGTGTGTGACTATCATAAATAAATAAAAATTAAAAAAAAATAAATAGAAATGGCAACTACAGAACAATGTTGAATACATATAATACTGGTAGAATGTTTTTATTTCATAATTTTCTGTAAATATTTCACATATAATTAATTTCTAATCTATCCTAATATCTGTAATATGCAAAGTCCTTTGCATCTAAATTGGTTCTGTTATTAGTAGTAGTATTAGTATTAGTATTGGTATTAGTATTACCACTGCTGGTGACTTGTCTGTTTGTGTGTTTGGTGATTTTGATTTAAGAATTATATTTTATTGAAATTAATCTATAGAATGCTGTATATTTAACTCCAGAAAAGTATTGCTTCGGATTCTGTTGGGAGCCAGGCTGTGCCACTGTCTGTATTTTCTTTCAGTATATCAGCTTAATTTTTCACCTTAAACTCAGCTCCTTAAGATCACAGAAACCGTAGGCTTTTCCTATGGACCCCAGAACTGATAATTTACCCTAGCATTATGGTCTCCTTTGCTTACAGTTCTCTTGTACTTTAAGTCACTATCATTTATTTATGTAGTTATTTTTCATTAATTTTTTTTCCCTTAGAGATTCCCTTTACTCTCTTATGAGCTCAATAATACTTTCAAAGGTGTTTGTGGGAAATTTTCCAGAATGTTTTTTTATATGTAAAGTCATTGTAATTGCATGCCAACCTTCTTTTTTTTTAATAAATTTATTTTTTATTGGTGTTCAATTTACCAACATACAGAATAACACCCAGTGCTCATCCCGTCAAGTCTTCCCCCGCCCAGTGCCCGTCACCCATTCACCCCCACCCCCCGCCCTCATCCCTTTCCACCACCCCTAGTTTGTTTCCCAGAGTTAGCAGTCTTTATGTTCTGTCTCCCTTTCTGATATTTCCCACACATTTCTTCTCCCTTCCCTTATATTCCCTTTCACTATTATTTATATTCCCCAAATGAATGAGAACATACGTTTGTCCTCCGATTGATTTACTTCACTCAGCATAATACCCTCCAGTTCCATCCACGTTGAAGCAAATGGTGGGTATTTGTCGTTTCTAATGGCTGAGTAATATTCCATTGTATACATAAACCACATCTTCTTTATCCATTCATCTTTCGATGGACACCGAGGCTCCTTCCACAGTTTGGCTATTGTGGCCATTGCTGCTATAAACATCGGGGTGCAGGTGTCCCAGCGTTTCATTGCATCTGTATCTTTGGGGTAAATCCCCAGCAGTGCAATTGCTGGTCACAGGGCAGGTCTATTTTTAACTCTTTGAGGAACCTCCACACAGTTTTCCAGAGTGGCTGCACCAGTTCACATTCCCACCAACAGTGTAAGAGGGTTCCCTTTTCTCCGCATCCTCTCCAACATTTGTTGTTTCCTGCCTTGTTAATTTTCCCCATTCTCACTGGTGTGAGGTGGTATCTCATTGTGGTTTTGATTTGTATTTCCCTGATGGCAAGTGATGCAGAGCATTTTCTCATGAGCGTGATGGCCATGTCTGTCTTCCTCTGTGAGATTTCTGTTCATGTCTTTTGCCCATTTCATGATTGGATTGTTTGTTTCTTTGGTGTTGAGTTTAATTTTTTTTTCAATTTTCATTTATTTATGATAGAGAGAGAGAGAGAGAGGCAGAGACATAGGCAGAGGGATAAGCAGGCTCCATGCACCGGGATGCCCGATGTGGGATTCGATCCCAGGTCTCCAGGATCGCGCCCTGGGCCAAAGGCAGGCGCCAAACCGCTGCGCCACCCAGGGATCCCGGTGTTGAGTTTAAGAAGTTCTTTATAGATCTTGGAAACTAGCCCTTTATCTGATACGTCATTTGCAAATATCTTCTCCTATTCTGTAGGTTGTCTTTTAGTTTTGTTGACTGTATCCTTTGCTGTGCAAAAGATTCTTATCTTGATGAAGTCCCAATAGTTCATTTTTGCTTTTGTTTCTTTTGCCTTCCTGGATGTATCTTGCAAGAAGTTACTGTGGCTGAGTTCAAAAAGGGTGTTGCCTGTGTTCTCCTCTAGGATTTTGATCAGAATGTTTCTTCAAATTTCTTAGTCCTCCATATTTCTGCCATAGTTTTATACAGATTCATGGTTCTTTCTAAAAAAAAAAAAATTCCCTTAAAGATAGTTTTAATCACCTGGTCCTTGAAAGATGCTGAGTCCTTTTGTGTGCTAAATTAGTGATGACTGGGGAATATTTATTTGAATTGAATTGAGGGCAGCAGTGTACCTTCTGTGTCTTAAGCCTAAGTCTCACACTTTATCTGCATACAAATAAAACAGAAAATGTCTTTAGAATTCTGATTTTTGAGTACTAGTTAGAGGCACTCTTGAGTACTAGGGAGAGAGAGAGAGAGACATTTAAATTGAAAATGTACATTTTTCACCAACACAAGTGATTCTGATCCAAAGATCATACCTTGAGAGCCACCAGACTATACCTATCTTACACCAGTGCTTTCATTTGCTGTCCCTGTGCCTAAATTATCCACAATTCCATCTTCCCCTATTCCCTTTGTTCTTCCTAACTCATCACCACCCCACTTTTCATAGTTAATTCCACTCACCTGATATTCCACCTCAAATGACACCACCTCCAGTATGCTTTCTTTCAACCTCCTCTAAAAAGGGATGTTAATGTTCATTGCATCTTATTATTGCACTTCTGCATTGTATATTTTATTTATATGTTCATTAATTTGCTCCAACACCAGGTGAAGTATTCATGGAAAAACTGGGTTTCCTTATATTTAATATTTTACACCCAGACATAGCACATTGCATGATGCATTGCAGGCACCTAATAAATGCATTTTGATTTGCAATACCTCTTCTGATAGAAAAATAAAATCCATAGAACACATTTCTCCATTTGAAACCTAATTCTCACAAATTGAAGCGATTTTAATATCATAGACACAGCTACAGAAGGAGATCCTAATCTTGCTTTGCACAACCCACTGTAAAAGTATACTGTATCTTCCATTAGTCATCTGATCTATACAATGAAAATATTTGCTTTGATACAGAGTACCACAATCAGTTGGAGAGTAAAGAGGTTTAAAAGTGATTTTATTAGAAACTATTGCTAAAGGGGAAAAGGGCTCAGTATAGAACCATGCTCAATTCTGAATGCAGCATGGATATGTAAAAATTTATCGCCAACAAGCAGAATGAGGGAGTCAGTGGTTGGAAAATTAAGCAGAAAGACATCACGAGCAGGGTAATTCTTACGAAATAGATTTAATAAGATTCTTGCTGAAGACAGGTCAGGGTCATCAGATATCCAGGGTGGGAGATGAAGATTTGATCAGATATCAAGGGCAATCAGATTCCAAGGGTGGAGGATTCTTGCCAAATTGACTCAGGAGGATTCTTGCTAAAACTGAACTCTGCAGGTTGAAGACAGGGCCCAAGGACAAGGCCTTGCCAAAAAAAAAAAAAAAAAAAAAAAAGAGTTTGAGAAGGCTATCTAAAGTTGGTCAAGGAGACAGTCTTTTTCAGCTTCACTGACTTTTTAAATATTTATCATAGAAGCTATCATATTATAATCAGCATTTATGGGAAAAGTTTACAGTTGGAACTATTACATGAAGAGAAAATATCTGTAAAGGTTGCATCTATGTGCTCCCAAACACACTTTCAGAAGAACTGTAACCAGAGGCCAATTTTCTATGTCAAAGGTGAATATTACCTCTTTAAATTAAAACATCGACAGTATATTCAGCATAGCTGAGGCACATTCTTTCATCTCTTTGCTGCTGCTGCATGTAGCAGCTTCCTTTGTGTAGAAGGATGAGTGTCTGACTTCAAAGGATGAGGATTCAGTAGGACTTCAAAGGTGATGTGACAGATGGTACATGAGGAAGCATGGCCCAATGCCTATTCTCACATTAAAAGGTGTTTTTTTAAACATGAACTCTGTTGACATTTACACATGATAATGAGTATGGCATTTCATCTGCCCATGCTTCTCTGTTGTAGTCCCACGTTAGTTATCCACTGAACAAGAAAGAATGCTGGGAGCCATCTTGAATAAATGGAAAGTTAGACAAAATGGCATTCAGCAACCTTTCAACAAATATCAGGCTTCATTTATTCCAGTGTCTTCTTGTCAATAAGGCAGACAATTCCAGGGTCTTAAATAGCAATTCTATTTAACTTATCCAATATAGTTTCTTTTTATTAAATGCTTGCCATGCATGCAACATTATATGAACTATTATGAGAGATATAAAAGACAGATATTACATAGTTCCTGCCTAAGGAAATCTACATGAGATTTTATTTTATTTTTATTTTTTTTTAAATTCTTATTTATTTTTGATAGTCACACAGAGAGAGAGAGAGAGGCAGAGACATAGGCAGAGGGAGAAGCAGGCTCCATGCACCAGGAGCCCGATATGGGATTCGATCCCAGGTCTCCAGGATCACGCCCTGGGCCAAAGGCAGGTGCTAAACCGCTGCGCCACCCAGGGATCCCTACATGAGATTTTAAAGACATGAACATGCGAAGTAATTTGAGGGTTATCCCAGGTGCTCAAATCTGTGGTATATTCACTGAGACTTCACCAAGAGGAAGTGCTGAATATGTTTGTCAGAGCTTCCACAGGGAAGGACATTCTGCCAGAAATCTAATGGCAGGGAGCTGCTGAGTTACTCTCTATCCCAGACAGGTAGGATTCATGAGGGAAAGAAAACTGGGGCAGAACAGAGTAGGGGGGAAAAGATGTAAACAATGATACCTTTGTTTTTTGTGCAAATCACAAAAAGAACAATTTTAGAATGTTTGATCTTGTTTTTACTTTACATGTTCTTGAAATCCAAGTTAAAAGTTTTTTCAAGGAGAGAAAACAAAGGAAAACATAACTTTCTATAATTGTACTTTTTTAAACATTAGAAATTTAAATCACACATCCAGTTGTGTATTCTTATAGTATTTCTGGCTATTGGTAGGTCTAATGAGACTCCTAGGGAAAAGGGTAACTGTGAATTCCCAGTATGCAGTCATTTCTCCTCAATTCTGTACACAAAAACACAGCAACAGAAACTAACAAATTCTTCATTTTTTCCTAACCATGAAATGAAAAGATCATTTATGCCACAAAGCTTATGCATATGGACGATTTAAATTGTTTTTAGTTGATATTAAAAATATTATTCTTAATTCATTTGGCATTTCATTATTTTGGTTCATCTAAATAAATGAATTCTGAAAGGTTATTGTGGAGATACCTATCAAGCATCATATCTGGCGATGAATAGAAGGAAAAAAATGGAGGCTGTGTACATTGCAAACTCTAATCTAAAGGTGTCATTAGACAGAGAACACGTTGTTAATGTTGCCCTTGAAGCTGACCTTGTCAGAAAGAAATGTAGACAGTACTCCACAAGCTTTAGTCTGAACTATCTTCCAGAGATTCTCATCATCCTTCTCCCAGTATGGAAATGCATCACTGCTCTTAGCTGATGTTCAAACATACCAAGCACCCACAATTTTTCATACCGACACAACTACTGTGGCTACAATGGTCATGAGATGTCCCTGTCTTTGGAGAAGTGTTTTGTCAAAGACTGAAATAAGCCATCTCCATATTTGGAAAACTTGACTGTATGTTGGATTACATTATGAAGAAAAATAAACCTCACATTTATACATAAAGTCAGCCTAATGTCAAAGAGAAAGATTTATGACAGAAAAAAAATTTTGTTAGTTGTCATGCTTGGGTTGAACAAGTGGTACAACTAGAAGAGAAAATTGGGTATAAATTGGCTTTTTATGACTGACATTTAAGTATCTGGGCAGAGCACATCTACATACATGTTAGAGAAAGCTGAACCTGAGACATGATCCATCCACACTGAGAACTAAATCCTTTGTAAATAGAACCTGTGAGTGTTTTCTTAATATACTATTTTACATTGATATTTTTTGTAAAGACCAATGCATATCTGAATATAACTACAATTTTAGCTGCTGAAACTTGCTGATGTATATTTATAAAATTACCTAGAACATCAGAAAAGTAGTCTGCAGAGCTGGGTTTTAGTACGTTTTTTAAACTTTAAAACTATATAAAATGGGAAAGTAAATTATATTGTAGCCTCTGTTTTCTTATCAGTAAAATTGTGTGATCATATTAAATTTCCTAAATTCTTTCACTCATATCTTTAATAAATATTTTATTGAACACTAAGTACTGAGCATAATTACAAAGCAGATATATATATATATATATATATATATATAAGATTTGAGCTATATATTTTGAATATTTGTTTGTAATGAAACATTTTCTATATATATATATATAATTTATGGATATAGCTTATATTCTAGTGACAGAGACAGACATTTAACAACCATACCAATAAATGTACAAGTGTGCTGTTGCAGAGACTGAGAAACTGTTCAACCTTTTTCTACTCTGACTGGACCAATAGCTAGACTATGTTTTCCATATTATCTTGCAGTTAGGTAGCCAGTATAATAGAACAAAAAGCAATATACACAATTTCCAGCCCTGCCTCATAAATCTTTAGTGCATGACTGTGATTTTTAATGATTTCTCGATATTTACTATATTGATATAAATGATACATTGATTTTTGAGGTCACACATTGAAGATAGTATGCTCACAAAATGGAATGAGCCTGGGTCCTTGAGTCACTGCCTGGAGAAAGACAATCTGCAGACAGGAACATCCACTTTGAGCTTCATATTAATGAGAAATAACCTGTTATTATACATGTTTCAGTTAGATTGACTCAATAGTTAATATTACTTAACAAATACAGAAGCTTGTACCTTCAAGTGAGTGGCTGCCATAAAAGAAAAATAAGAATAATAAAATGTATGAGATTGGCTTAGTAGTTGAGCACTTGAGCAGTGGGCAGTAAAAGAACATGTTTCACAAGCTAAAAACATGAAGATCCATGCGGTGCAGTGGCAATATATTTGGTAAAACTGTCTTTGCAATAACTTAGAAGCAAGATAATGTGTGCATTGAGACTACAGCTATAAGGCAAGTAGTTAAAAAGAGCCAGAGAGCTAATGTGGCATGGCTATTACTGCTTGCCTTTAATAAGATGTTATAAGAAAGATGAGTTCAAGTAAAGATTCACTGATTTTCTAACATAATTGGGAAAGAATACAGAGATTACCATCTTAAAGTGTTGGAAAAGCCAATGGCTGCCATAATCCAAAGACAAGGAAGATTGAAAGAACATGGCATAATAAGATGTTTTAGCTGAAGTAAATGATTCAGCCTTGCATTAGAGATCAAAGAAAGAGTATTATTTTCACAATAGACCTCTTTTTCAGATTGTCAAAGTCACCATTAAACTGAGAGAAGAAGATATGGAGATAGGAAACAAATAAATGAATAGGCATGACAAATATGTTAAAGGGAAATGTTGGGTGTATGTACTTCATAACTATGAAGAATCTTACTTGGAAGCTAAAAATTTAGCATGCCAGTTCCATGGATGATGGCTGAAGATACAAGAATCCTGGGTCAAAGACAAAGAAATGTTTACTCACAACAATAGCTATAGCTGAAGATTTGGCGGTTTATTTTTTTCACCAGTTCCCTATGTTCCTGTTTGTGTGAAGGCATTTGCATATGAAGTAGGCTGCAGTGCAGTAGAAGTGTCCAGAGCATTGGGGATCCAGATATTTTGCAATGAGTTGTCAGCATACCAGACCTCTGCCTGGAAGGAGATACTATCTCTGTTCTAAAACTGCAAATAAGTCTTCTCTTTGTTTCAGTGCTAGATATTTTCCATAGCTTCTAAGTTTGCTTAGAAGTTTGCTATCCTTGGGAAGATAGTCTAGGAGTAAAGGCAGTCCATGCCTCTGGTGGCAAACTACACAGAATTGTGATAGTCTCATGGAGAATTATTTCCCTGCATATAATAATACATAAAGCTCTCTACAAATAAAACAGAAGTGTACAAATTATATTGATTATATTAATAAAGAAGCCATAACACCAAGATGAAAATTTAAAAAAAGTTTTTGAGTTATTAGGAAAAGGAAACAAAACAAACAAATAACAGCAATAATCCTTAAGCCATCAAACCTGTGGAATGTGAAAACTATGTGCCTCCAAGGAAGGCTCTTTGCAAAATACCTACTTCTAATATCTAATATCTAATATGGAAATTAGTAAACAGATTTGTCTCCCAGAGTATCAACATAAGAACCATGAAAAACAGTAAAAATAACTCCTCCCAAGGAACAAAATCAGAGTCTAAATAGCAAACATTCCTATCATTTGAGCTATTATATTTTGAAGATTTGTTTGTAGTGAAATATTTTCTATTACAATGATACTGTCATGTATGCTATAAGTATTATATCATAAACATAGAAGTTGATTATTCATCAAATTTATCAATAATATCAAAAGTTGATTATAATCAAGGAAAAATGATTGAAATTGGGGGTGTCATATTGGACGTGAGATGAGATCTGAAAAGTGAGTAAGAGTTAGCAAGAAACAGGATAGAGATATAAATACTTAGGGTGATTAAGTATGATGTAATAAAAACAAAAAATGAAATACACAGAGAAAAAAATAATCAAAAATTGAAAAAAAGTAAGTGAGCTATATATCATCTTCAGTTGCTCTAATACATATGATGTTGGAGTTTCCAAAGGGAGAAAAGAGTGAGAAATAAAAGAAATATTTGAAGAAATATTGGCCAATGTTTTGCCCAGTTTGTTGAAAATTATAAAACCACAAACTTAAGAAGCTCATTGAACCCTAAGCAACAGAAACATGAAGAAAACTACACCAAAACATACAGTGATCAAATTGTTCAAAACCGCTTTTAAAGAACAAATCTTAAAAACAAAAACAAAAACAAAAACAAAAAACAGCCACACAAAAAATCACTCCTTTTATATAGGGAAAATGAAAGGATGACAGAGATTTCTCTTCCAAAATAATGTGAGTGAGAAGACAGGAAAAAGCATATTTAAAGTCTTAGAAGAAAGTCTATCAACCTAGAATTCTATAATCAGGAAAACATATTTTAAAAGAGCAGAAAATGCAGAGCATTAAATGCTATATTAGAGCAAAATTACGATCTCGAATTAGTGAGCTTAGCTTCCTCTTAAGAAACAGGAAAGATAAGAACAAATTAAAAATAAATAAAGCACAGGGAATAATAAAAATCAGATTAGAGATAATAAATAGAAAGCAGGAAACAAAGAAAATCAATAAACTCAAAAGTTGATTGATTCTTTTGAAAGAATAAAAGTGATATACCTCTAGATATAATAATCAGGAAAGATTTAGAAAACAGATTATCAATATCAGGGATAAGACATGGAATTTCAGTAACTATTCTAGAGCTACTTATACACACAAAAAATAATTCTAAGCATTAAAAAGGGGATTTGATGAGCAACTTTAAGTTGCTATATTCAACATTGTAGATGAAATGAGTAAATTCCTTGAAAGACACAAGATACTAAAGTTAACTCAAAAAAAAAAAAAAAAGAAAGCTAAACCTGACTAACCCTATTTCTATTAAATAAATTGAATTTGCATTTTAAAACTGTGCCAACATTTTTTATTTCATTGGCACACTCTACCAATCATTTAGGGTAGATACAATATCAACTGTGTATCAACTTCAGAAAACCTAAAGAGAGGGAAATAATTTGCAACTTTTTCTATGAGGTTAGTATTACCCTGGTAGCAAAACCAGGCCATCATATTACACCATAAAATCTGAGAGGAGAACATAGGCAGTAACCTCTTTGGCATTGACCAAGCAACTTTTTTTCTGGATCTGTCTCCTGAGGCAAGGGAAACAAAAGCAAAAATAAACTATTCAGACTACATCAAAATAAAAAGAACAGCAAAGGAAACAACAAAACTAAAAGAAAACCTATGGGATGGGAGAAGATACTTGCAAATGACATATCCAATAAAAGGTTAGTATCCAAAATATATAAAGTACTTATAAAACTCAGCACCTCAAAAATAAATAATCCAAATAAAAAATAGGCAGAAGATATGAACAGACATTTCTCCTAAGAAGACATCCGGATGGCCAACAGACACATGAAAAGATGCTCAACATCATTCATCATCAGGGAAATGCAAATCAAAACCACAATGAGATACCATCTCACACCTGTCAGAGTGGCTAAAATAAAAAACACAAGAAACAACATGTGTTGGCAAGACTGTGGGGAAAAAAAAAAAAAGACTTGTGCACTGTAAGTGGGAATGCAAATTGGTGCAGCCACTCTGGAAAAGAATATGGAACTTCTTCAAAAAGTTAAAAATAGAAGTATGCTATGATTCAGCAATTGTAATACTGGGTATTTAACAAAAAAAATACAAAAACACTAATTCAAAGGAATACGTGGACCCCAATGTTTATAGCAGCATTAATTATGATAGCTAACATATAGAAGCCCCCCATGTGTCCATCAACTGATGAATGGATAAAGAATATGTGGTCTATATACACAATGGAATATTATTAAGCCATTAAAAAGAATGAAATCTTGCCATTTGCAATGACATGGATGGACCTAGAATATAATGCTAAGAGACATAAGTCAGTCAGAGAAAGACAAACACCATATGATTTCATTCATATGTGGAATTTAAGAAGCAAAACAAATGAGCAAAGGGAAAAAAAGAGAGATAAGCAAACCAAGAAACAGACTCTTAATTATAGAGAACAAACTGGTGGTTACCAGAGGGGGTGGAGTGGGAAGATGGGTTAAATAGGTGACAGGGATTAAGAAGTACACTTGTGCTGAACACTGGGTGATGTATGAAAGTGTTAAATTACTATATTGTACACCTGAGACTAATATAACACTGTATGTTAACTAACTAGAAATAAAATAAAAACTTTTTGAAAATCAAAAAATTAAATGATAAAAAGTAACTAGAATCAATATGTCAGATTGTAGGAACTGAGTTTAATACACAAAATTCAATTGTATTTGTGCATTCACTAACAACGAAGAAACACTTGGAATTAAAATACCATTTAAAATAGCACAAAATATGAAATATTAGAAGTAAATCTGATAAAAGATGTGCAAAACTTTACACTAAAAGTTTCAAGACTTTACTGACAAGAATTTTAAATGTCCTAAATTAAGAGATACATATCTTGTTCATTAGTTGCAAGTTTCAATATCATTTTGATGTCAGTCTTCCCAAATCAATCGATAAATTCAACACCATCACAATCAAAACCTCAGCAGCCCTTTTTTCTTTTTCAGTAGAAATTGAAAAGCTGTTTCTAAAATACATATAAAAATCAAAAGAGTACATTGATAAAGAATACTGGAGGGCTAAACAGTACTTGATTTTAAGGCCTATTATAAAACTACAGTAATGAATGTTGTGTGTTATTGGTAGCAAGATATAAAAATAGGGTATTTGAATAAAAGAGAAATAGACATGCACATATACAATATAAATTTTGGTCATACTGCAAAATCACCCCAGTGAAGACTGGATAATCCTTTCAACAAATGATGTCGGAACAACTGGGTAATTGACATACAAAATAATAAACTAATACATATTTTGCATCACATACGAAAAATTAACATCAATCATAGACTTAGAAGTAAAATTAAAGTATAAAACTTCCAGAAATTTTTTTTTAATTCTTGAGTAAACACTTGTGAAGGGAACAGCTGAATCCTATGGTAGATACAAATTTACCTTGATAAAGAACTGTCAAAGTATATTGCAGAGTGGTTATAATGGCTGCACCTTTTATACTTCCACCAGCAGTACATGAGAATGCTAGTTCCTTCATATTCTCTTCAGTATTTGGGATGGTCCTAGCAAATGAGTTGTTAAAATTGTATTTTCTTAATAAGTAATGATGTTGAGCATACATATTTTGGGGATCAGGGTTTATTCCATTGGGGGGGCATTTATTTGTTGTATCTTTTGTTTTCTTGTTTTTGGGATACCCTTATATAATTCTAAATACATGTCATTTTTTTTCAGATATATGCTTTATAAATATTTTCTCTGAGTCTGGGACTTGTCATTTCACTCTTCTAAGAGTGGCTTCAAAAAAACAGAAGTTCTTAACTTTGATAAATTCCGAGTTTTCAGTTTTTTCTTTTATGTATGATGCTTTGGTATCCTAGCTAAGAAATCTTTGCCTAATCCAATGGTACAAATAACCTTTTTTTTTTTTTTTTTTTTTCTGTTCTCTAAGCAAGTGTTTTTAGGGTTATTTGGGGAAAGGAGCTAAAAAAATATATGAGAGTTTGATTGAAAAAAAAAAGATGATTAGTGTTTTTAGAGGAAATATTCTTTGATTAAATCATTATCCTACTATCACTTTTCTTGGATTTGGTATTATTATATTTGGCTCGCTGTTATCTTAGAAATTCTAACACTTAGAAAATGTCAATATAAATGTAATTAATGCACATTGGCACACTGTTGTTTTTTCCTAGTGGTTTTTAGGAAATCTTAGAGATCAATATGGATCACTAAGTGTCTTTTTGAACAGACTGGTAGATATTAATTATGAAGACAACTGGAATTAGTATTAAGAAGAATATTCTTTCATCTTTGAGGTACATTTGGCATCTTGATTGTGTTGATCCTACGGAAGTCTCTAGAACGTGTTCAGGTTGAACATTTTCCATTTCTTTGTCACTCAATTGTCACTCTTTTGAATAAAAGCAGAATTTGAAAGTAATGCATCAGAAATAGTCTTATTACTAAATAAAAAGTAACTTTAGAAATTTTCTTAATGAAGGAAGTTTGAGATCTAATAGGCAAACATGATACAGATTTGGTACAAATTTGTACTTTACAAAAGGGATAAAGAAGCAGCACTAGTTAAAAAAAATAATCCATAGATGTCAGGATATAGCTACAAAATAACTTCTTTTTTTTTTCTTTAGAAAAGATAATTGAGAGAAAGAATAAAGTACCTGAGAGGAATCCATTGTATTTCATGACCAAGAAAACTTCAATTGTACTATTTATTAGTTTACACTGTGGCAGTTCTGCCCCTATTTAAAAGGACATAGAACTCATTGTGTAGCACCCCAGAAACATGGGAACATGAGGAGAAAGAGGCAGCCATCATCTAGAAAACAAACAGTTGAATGAATTGCTATTTGTCACCTTTCTAACTGTTCTGTTGACCCTTAGTCCCCATTTACTCTGAGTGGTTTCATGCACAATTCTTAATAGAGTACAAAAGAAAAAAGCAATGCCTGCATTTTTAGAATGATAGTCATCCTCCAAAGGTTGCCCCTTTAAGGTAAAGAATTGTAACTCTGTCATCTTTGTGGTCTTGGAAATAAAAGAATCTCTTTGAGTGCAATTTTCTTTCTTTCTCATCAGCCATGAGTGATGAAAGACAGATAGTAACAAATGGAATTAGACTTTCTCTCTGCCTATCCTTAGATCAAAAACTCCAGAGGTAAATCAGTTTGTCAGCCATTTTCCCCAAGAAGACAGAGAGCATAAGGTTTGCATAATTCCTAGTAAGCTCCCACCCCAACATAATTAGGAGTGTGAATAGCCAGCTGATGAGCTCTACCGTGTGGACATGATGACCTGTGGAAGAGGTCAGTAACCCTTACTGTATGCTATATGCAATGCATTTATGTACTCCCTTTCAAGAAGGTGAGGACATGATAACTAGTGACATGCTATCTTCTTTCCACCAAAATACAGTGTTTGAAAAGGTCTATCGGGAGCCAAAATGTTTAACACTTGTGTAATTCATCAATCATATTCAGCAAACATTTGTGAAATCATAAGGTGCAAATCATTAAGAGATACATAAATATGAAAGTAAGAAAAAAATCTTTTTTGGATACTTCTTTGCTTCTACCAATTGTGCCATAATGCCCATCCTCTAAGGTAAGAACCTTATGAATATAGGACAATGCAGGTCTTAACTCTGTCCACACAGCTATAGGGTGCTTATTGTGGATATCCACAAGGGGCTAAAGAGCACAGGAGGTGATATCTTGCATGAGCATATTCATATAGAAGAGAGATATCTCTTTATATTACATATAGAATAAGCGGTGAGATTCTTTTGTTTTGTTTTTGCTTTTTGATTGAAGGGACGACTGTAGACTAACACCATACTTCGTTTTTGTTGTTGTTGTTGTTGTTGTTGACCCATACTTCTCCATGCAACTTTGGATTTGGTTAATGGCCAGTATTGCAGGGACAATTTGTGTTTAAGCTTAGAAATATAGTGTGGCTGAAACTAGAGATGTAGTCTATACAATGAGTCATAGTAACCTGTACATGTGTTAAGCCCAAGATTCAGAACCCATTTATGCTCTCCTGTAACCAAGCCAAGTGCTCAGTCATGGGGATGCACAAAGAAGTCCTGTCAACCAACACAGATTTTTTCTTCATATTTTCTTTTCCTTTTCTTCTTTTTTTTTTTTTTTTTTACTATTGACTTAAGATGAATATCCTCATCACAAATGAGTTCAAGTTTAACAGGCAAATCAATTTGACTGAACCCTTTCCTTTTAGTACAACCCAAACTTGTCCAGACTGAGGCTAGAAATGTGTGAAAGGACGGTAGTAGAAGAAAATAAGCCCAGAGAGGTGGATTGGGGTCTAATGATGAAGAGCAATGGATGAAAACATGCTGAGCAGTTTGATTTTCCCATAGGGAAAAAGGGTGAATTATCATTACTTGGTATTTGGAAGGGTTTTTGTTTGTTTGTTTGTTTGTTTGTTTGTTTGTTTTAGGAGAAGGCCTGTGAGTATATTTGCTCAGTTATAAAACAGTGGCATTCAGTTGAAACCCAGACTATTTACAGCAGGGAACAGATTCATAGTTGTGAAGCTGTACAATAGAAGGGGTGTTTTTTTTTTTTTTTTCCACCTTCTTTCTCTTTATTGACTCCAGGGCGTTCAAGAAGGAAAAAATACAAAACCTGTTTTCTCCTAGATAGTACTTTCTCAGGTGCGCAGTTTTGCCAGAAGCCTCTGCTAGATGTTCTTCCTTGTTCTTGCCCTCAGATAAAAAGTTCACCCCCACACCCTGGTCTTTGTTTCACTTTGAGTCCTGCAGGAGCTGGGAGCCACTCCTGGTAAGGTGACAACTTCTGGGATGATGGCATTGGGTTAAAAGTTCAGATCCTTTCCCACTGAAATCCAGAGCTTGAAATTTCTGCTTCTCTGCAAATTATGGAGCTAGGGGATGGCATCTGAACAACATTAGCTAATTCAATTTGCCACTCATTTTGATTCCACATAACTAGGTTTTATTAATAGCTGACCCCTGTGGGGTATGGAATTATAAAAGTTTGAAAGTTTAAAAATTCTAAGACTTTATTGCATAATAGTTCTGTAAAGGGCTAACTAGAGATCTTCCCAATTCATATGAAAAATGAAAAGTCAGTGCTACTTGAACTCTCAGTAATGGGATAGATGTTTTAGTTTGTTTTGTTTTCTTGTATTGATTCTGTTTTTAAAATATGGAGAAAGGTTTGTGTGAAGTAATTCATTTTTTTCTGACTAAGAGGTGTCCGAATTTAGGAATTATTCAGTTCATAGGGGGGGAAGGATAATAAATGGGATCACCCAGGAATCAAATAAGAATTGGCTTCATCAGCAGAGAATGGCCAACCAAATTAAAAATGGCCATTTTGATTATATTTTAGAGAAGTAATTCTCAAGACAAATGCCTACAGAAGGGATACCTGCTAAAGGAATAATTCAAATAATGGCCCTCATCTAATTTGCAGAACATTTAATAAATGTACATAATTTTCTTAGTTTTAAGATTTCCTTCAGAATTTCCTTCTTAAAACACTAGAGTGGCCTCTATAAATCTGCTAACAATGGCTAGCTGACAAATGAATATTGAGACAGAAACGTAGAAAACACCTGAAGAGTCCTCTTCAACATCTTCTATTTTCCTCTCCTGAGGGAAGCATGAGTACTTGGTTGAGATTATAAAGTAAATACACTTAATATATAGCCATGCATATATTTTCTCTTCATAGAAATGTACTTTTAGTTCATATAAAATTATTGATTTTTTGTTGCATTCAATAAAAGTAATCTGAATTCAGAGCTCTGAACATCTAAGTTTGACAGCATTTGTTTTACCTTTCCAGATGTTTGCATATCTAAAACATGTTTTCCAATTCCTCTTCCTGTAGATGAGTGGTCGAGGGTAAAACTCTGAGTCTGTTAATTTTCAAATGCCTTTTATTTTATTTATTTTTTAAAGATTTTATTTATTTATTTATTCATGACACAGAGAGAGAGGGGCAGAGACATAGGCAGAGAGAGAAGCAGGCTCCACGCAGGGAGCCGGATGTGGGACTCGATCCGGCATCTCCAGGATCACGCTCTGGGCCGAAGATGGCGCTAAATCACTGAGACCTCGAGGGATCCCCCAAATGGCATTTTAAATAAAAGGGCTGCATATGAAGATGGGCATAGTCATATAACTTCTCTACAAAGAATGAAATTTTCAAGATCAAACTGGTAGAATTAATATAATCAAAATTATAATACATTTTGAATATTCATGCTTGCATTTTCTCTCATTAGAATAACAAACTATGAGCAATTGATTGACCACCCAGAAACTGCTCTTAAAGAGAAAGAGAAGACACAGAGAGAGTAAGCTATTTATAGACATGGTTCATTTTTATTATCAAAAAATGTATGTTGCAACAAATCACACTCATTGACTACAGTATTTTATTTTTTAAGAAAAATGAGTAAATCAAATTAGTATAGTTGTTATAGCATAGTTACAAAGGATGTGAAAATGTATTATATGATTACTTAAATATTATTTAAAATAAGTAGATACAGCCCAGCGTTTAAAATGCTTCTTCTTCTTTTTTCCTTATAATTGCAAATGTCTTTTTGAGCTATTTGAGCTATTTATCAATACCCATATGATATATATATATACATGATACACACACACACACAAGAATATTAAGGTAGCTACTATTTTTTAAAAAGTGTCCAAAAGTGAAAATTAGACACGTTCACCTTGCTTGGACAAGTTGGCAGGAATTGATCTAAATCCTAGGAAGCATATATCTTAAAAGGAAAAAGAAATTATTAACTAGTTGATGTGATCTGAAAATATGTACTTGCAGAACATCAATTTAACTCAGTAGCCAAAACACAAGGTCAGTAAAGAGAAATACATTTATATTTTTAGATCTTGTTAAAATTTGATTAAGTAATCTTCCAATACACAATAGAAATAGAAAATGCTGATATGTTGGGGCAGCCCCAGTGGCACAGCGGTTTAGTGCCGCCTGGAGCCCAGGGCCTGATACTGGAGACTGGGGATCGAGTCCCATGTTGGGCTCCCTGCATGGAGCCTGCTTCTCCCTCTGCCTGTGTCTCTGCCTCTCTCTCTCTCTCTCTCTCTCTCGCTCTCTCGCTCTCTTTGTGTCTCAATAAATAAATAAAATCTTAAAAAGAAAGAAAATGCTGATATGTCACTCCTTACTTGTACTATCAAGCTAGCAAAACAGTTTGTGACAGTGGTAGTTAAGTCTTTGAAACATATTTTATAGCACAAAAACAGAACAAAAATTAAAAGGTTGTGTGGTCTGTAAGACACACACGTGTGTGTGTGTATATATATATAGGTATATATCACATACATGTTTACACCCACAAAATCCTAGAGAACAAAGTTTTATATACGGACATACATCATCCATGCATTTCCAACTTGACACGGAAAAAGACTAGGCCAAAGCTTTCAGAAATCAAATGTGAACTCATTTTGAAATACCAGCAGTGTTTGAATTTTAAATTAACCTATTTACAATGAAACTATGCCTGCTGATTGCCATCATCTTCAGGAAAATTAACAGTAACGATCATTGGTGTCATAATGCAATTTCCCCGCAAAAATCACATAGGCTTCATTACTGTTTACATAAATTGTCATAAATACCAATTATGGCTGAACATAAAATGTAATGCTCTTTTTTTAATCATAATCAGACAATTGTTCTTCTAATTCATATGCTAGGGGAATAGGGTTTCGATTCAACCTTTGTTGTGAAGGAAGCGTCTTGATGGTAGTTGGTTTTGCGCGAAGTGCTGGTTGGCTCCTTGTCAAATCACTCACTCTCTATTTGGATCGTGTAGTTCTTGTCCCTGTTCAGTGTGTCCTCTAATACACTGGGAAGAGCATGGAGTAGTGCTAATGGCAGATGAGGGATATATACACTGCAAGTGTCCTCTAGACTTCAGCTGAGAGGTGGCTTTCGGTGGGATTTATAACAACATTTGGTGTAATTACAGGGAAGCCCCCATAAAGGAATAAATGCAATAACGAACCTGTTAGAGGAGCCCATTTGTGGCACCAATTCCAGCTTCCCCCATAGGTCAGCAGGACAAATAGCTGGTAAAGGCAATGCCCTGCTAAATGGCTAATTTTCAAAACAAATAAGAGCTAAGTTGCTGGCAGGGGAGTAGGAAAAAAGAAAAGGCCAGGAAGAAGAGGCTCAGCATCCTTATCATTTTGGTCTCTAAGAAGGAGATAAATCAGCTAGAAAGGTTATTCAGACAGAAAGTCAGAGCAGGGGACAATTCTCTCTGTGGACAAAAGCCCTGTCTTTGCTTTCTGTAATCTGGCAAAGCAAAGGTGAGAATCACGCCATTTGGGGCCGATTTTATCTCTCTGTAGAACTCATTGTACCTGCCTACTTGCTTGTTCTTTGGTTTTTCTTCTTCTTGACCTGTTTACTCCTAAAATTCAAAAATAAAGTCTGTATGAAGTTCCCATCTTCTTCTGACTCAGAGTAGTCCTTAAAAATTAGAATCAAAAGAAAAAAATCAGACCATTGATTCTTTAAACAAAGCTGTCCACACAGTTGGTGACCACACACAATTCCAGGTGACTGGGAACTATGCTGAGTTGACATGCTGCTGTCTCTCCCCACACCTCAAGATTGGGCAATCTCTGTTGTTTTAATGAACCCCGGCGATTTAACCTAGTTCTACCTTATTCTATGCTAGTTGATTAAAGCAAGCTATAGTGATATGCCCAGTCAAGTTTAATGAAACAAAATTGCGATTGTTGATCTCAGAAGAAAATAATAAATAAAACTAGTGGGGATTTCATCTGTCTGAGAAATCAAAGTGGAGTGAACAGAAATCCGGTGAAATTAGCTGCTGTTGTTTCACTGTCTAAGCTAGGGAAATGCAAAAGGTAAACAAACAGCATCAGCAGGGAGGAGAAAATGGAACTTTTACTCTTTTTTCATCTTTCATAATCTCATGCATTATCGGTAACAGGGTGAGACATTTTAATACGGTGTGATCATCATTAAAAGGCAGATATTTATCTTATCACAGTGCATTAAACTCCCAGAAGGAAATGGGAAAAGAGAGAGAGTGAGTGAGAGACTCTCATGAACTATTTAATGAAATACTGTGGTTGTATCTTTTCTTGATTATTTTTCAAGAAAGAAAGAAAGAAAGAAAGAAAGAAAGAAAGAAAGAAAGAAAGAAAGAAGAATCTGGTGTTGGACAAAACTGGTTCCAAACATGCTCAGACTGTACCCAGAGCCTGTGCATTTTGAGAAGTCTCTACTGTGTTCTGACTTTGTTTAATAATTTCTAATTATGTTCTACAACACAAAATTAAATATTTCTATCTCCATTGTGTGTACTTATTCATGAGCTGGGCATTAATCGTAAAACAATGTATCTTGTTGTTTATTTATACCAGATGTGAGTATTTATGTTGCTCTGTTCAGGGTTCCCAGCTAGGTCTTTATTTGTATATCGAGCCGCCTGGTTTTGCATGAAAATGGTTTCTGAGCTCTGGAGTTCATCTCCACTCTTGTGTTTAAGACGACAACAACTTTTTTTAAGAGGAAGAATTTATGAATAACTAAGAGATTTCTGCTGTGGCTCCCCTGGTCTCTCACCATCAGGGCAGCCAGAATACGTTTTGGGGACCAAGAAAATTCAATTTGGGATTTGCTTCACAGTTTACAATGCTGGCTTCTTGCAAACAAAAGCTGCCTGGGCCATGGAGAGCTTTTCTTCTGAAACACATTTGCATACTGTTAATTTTCCATTTATTTATTGACTTTTAAAAATGTGTGTGTTTGCTGTGGTGGAGGGGAAAGTGCTTCCAGAATGTCTTTCTGTGTCTGCCTCCATGTCCTAACTCAGTGAGTGACCATAAGAATCCCCTAATAGATTTTTTTAAAGGCAATCTTGTCTTTGCCGTTTGATTAGCATAATTGAGAATGTAACAAACCCAACTTTGGGGTTAAATTTGTACAAAATGGAAAAAGCCTCCCTCCTCTGCTGTCCCCTATCCTCTCAGTTCTCCTGCCCAGGTCAATTTCTGTGTGTTGAGAGAAATTTTTTAACCTACAAAATACATTAATATATATTTCTTACCTCTTATGGCAAATTCTATCATATTTATGTCCTTCACTTTTTTCCCACATGACATTATATCTTGAAGATTGTTGCCTATCAAGATATTTAAAAAGCTCTTCTCATTCTTTTTCATAGCCATGTAATATTCCACTCTATGGATTATGCATAAAGTATTTAATAAAAGACCGTGTTTTATTTATAATCTTAAATCAGCTATATGTGGCACAATGATTGCCCCATAGGATATTTTCAATAAACACTTGCAAATCTATACAGAATGAGTAGCTGGTTACTGCACAACAATCCAGTGACATGGTTCTTTGTTGGTATGAGTTTGTGATCAGATAAACATGACCCCTTCTTATGTATTGTGCTTAAGAGTAAAGGGTGACTAATCTAACCATTTTAAATATCCAGAAATACATTATTTTGGAAAAGGCATTTCCTTTATGGCATAGGTAAAATGTCAAAGGGGAAAGCACCTCCATCTTTGCTGCCATGCCTTAAGACAGAGGATGCACAATAGGGGCCTACTAAGGAACTTTAGCTTACAGGCATGTTTTGTTTTGATTAATTAAAATATTGGAAATAGTTGACATGATTAACTAATTTAGATATTTAACATAGACATCTGTACCTGCAGTTTCTGTTTGCAAAGCCTGGTGATCTTACAGAGTTGGTCTACCTTCCTGTCAAAACATTAGTCCCTGGAGCTGGGTAGCACTGCCCTCTTCAGACAAGAGCATGAGTGCCAGGATTTCCCAAGACTTATCCTTGCCAGCTTCAGCCATTATTTGCCTAGACCCAGGAGGCATTTAAGTTTCCCACAATGGATCAAGTATATAAATCCACAGGGAGCTTTCAAGTAAAAAATCTGTATCTGACACCAAATGGGATAAATGCTCTAGTAATAGTAATAGATTCCTGTGATTATAATGTTAAGATACCTGGACAATATAAATTCCTCATACTGGGCATTGGGCATCTTTCTTCTTCTAATGCCTTCAGATATGCTTGGCCTTACTTGGTCATACAGACACTTAGTATCATTCCCAGGTCATGAGTGAAGACTTCTGGAACAGAAGAACAAATGGGAGCGCATTGTAATGGGAGTCTGTGCCACCCATAAATGGCAGAAATTTTTGACCATATTAGATGGAATAATGCAAGAATGCTGGAGGATTTGGAGGACTATAGCAACATCGATGCTGAAGAATATGTTGCATTTCTGGTTTCCTGTTCAGCAAGTAAGGAGCTTGGAAGTCATCGCTCCCTCCCAACAATAAGTACAAAGCAAAATAAACTAAAAGCAAGCAATTATTCTTCAGTCCATCACAGCACTGAAGGAACAAAGCAAATTACTGTCTTAAAAATCATAAAAACAGAAATGCAGATACAGAGAATCACAATTTACCAGAGCAGTAGAAACCCATGGGCTCCATGGGAACTTGTACCAAGGTAGGAAAACCTAAACTGATTGATGAATTGCTAGAAGCTTAGGGTGGACCACTTTAGGAGTTAGAAACTTTGGAGTGGGTGGGGGGGCCGATCTTGGGGGTGGAACTAGCTTTTGTGAGGCATCCAGGAAGACTTCTGTTTACCTCTATGGGATCTAACAAGTTCTCACAGTGAAGATTGGAGAGAAAGCCTCTCATTATTTCTGCAGGAGCAGGGGTAAAGTTACCATTCTGAAATTTGCTAAAGCATGCTGTTCTTCGCAATGCCTGCCCTCAAGCGAAGGCTTTTATGACCCTAACCTACAGGGGTTTTATCAGAGCCTAGCCAACCAGGGAAGCATCCAATTTTATCCTTTACCCACCTAACGGAGTGAAAAAACAAAAACAAAAACAAAAACAAAAACAAAAAAACAGAACAAGACTGGGAAGCACTTGTGAAGTTCAAGTTCAGGGCAGAGGCACAGGCTCACTGAACAGCTGAATGCCTGAATGCCTGATCTTGGAGCTTTGGACGCTTCCTCTCCTCCAAACTCACCACATCACTAAAGGTCTATTTACCACAGTTCCTCTGACCCCAAAATCATGTCAAGCTTTCAACAAAAAGTTACAAGGCATACTAAAAGGCAAAAAGCAGTTTGAAGGGACAGAGAAAACACCAGCACCAGACTCCGTTATGGCAGGAATGTTGGAATTATCAGAACAGGAATTTAAAGTAATTATGATTAATATGCCAAGGGCACTAATGAAAGAAGATGCTGCTTAATGATTTGGAAATCTATGAATTGGGTAGGTGTCCTATTGCTTTATACATTGTGCAACATGCATTTTTGACTGACCTTGGATACCTTCTGGAGGGAAAGGGAAGGGAAGGAGAAAACCTATTCAAGGGTAGACCAAGACAAAATCATACCAGAATAAGAGGGTTGAGGCACCTGCTGACAAAATGATCCTGTTAAATGCAGGGAGAGTCTAGAGGTGATGCTTGCCACCTGAAGGTCTTGAGAGGAGGAGGAATCTGAGAGCCCAAGTGCCAATCTGCCGGCCACAATAATTATAATCTATCCTGCCCTCACCCACCCAAACTTCTGATCGTTCACTTCCTTTTGCTTCAGTTAGGTTCCCCAGATCTTTCTGAAGATCTACTTCTTGGACCCCACACCACTTGAATTCCACAGAATACAAGAATTCTTCATGCCAGGGAAGGTCCTAAATATTGATTTCCACATAACTTACATGCCGTGATTTTTGTTCTCTAGAAGACAGGTCGCCAAATTAAATACTTTGCGTTTCTCCTCTCCTGCCAATTGTTTCTCAAAAACAAAAACAAAGCAAAACAAAAACCAAAAGGGTGCCAACCATTGGCATGTCTGCCATGTCTGCATTCTCATAACTGCATCTTTTAGGGAGGAGGGTGAGGAAAAAGTCTACCCTGGCATCCATACCTAAGTTTACTAAGGAAAAAGAGAGACAGCTAAGAAAAGACTCAACATATTTTAAAAGACTGATCGTAACACAGAAAGCACTTTGGAGTCTGGCATCCTTTACTGGTAACAATGCCAGTAATAATCAGACTGTGAGGATGAGAACTGTCAAAAAGGAACACTATTCACCCCTACTCATTGAATCAATTCTAGAAGGGGGGCAGTGCAGAGAGGGGCTTTTACCTCCAAGTCTCCAGTTTGATTCCAAATATAATGAGAATGACCAAATGTCACTCTAATTAGAAGGCAATAAAGTTCCATAGCAAAATGAATTCCACAGTTTGAACTTGCTTCAAGGGGACATTTATCTTCATTATGGGATATGCATACTTGGGGCTTGGTGGACATTTCTGTTTTAAAAAGGCTTGTGCCATAATGAGTGTGAAGATGGAAACCTTTGCCCAGTTCTGAGCGCTTGGGGCTTGCCTGGAACAGGAAGCCTCAGCCTCCAGGTGCAAATTCAGCAGAGCCTGGCCACTCTTCCAGACTGCTTTCCTATAATTGTTCCTAGAGAAGAAAGGACAGAAAAACGTTCCTGACAGATTGTGGAGGTGATAAAGTTCCTGAAAATTAGACCTGCTAATAGGGTAAAGTCTATTATTACTTGAAATCTCCTAAGGTTTTACACTCCTTCTGCCCCTTTCTTTCTGTTTCTAATTGAAATATGAAATTCTGTAGGGGAGATAGCCAATTGAGTCGATAAGTCAAAAGCTTAGGTGTGCAGCTTATTTTGTCCAGAAGTAACAGCTGTTTTTTTTTTTTCCCCTCCTGCAAGCTCCACCATGGCCTATCCCCTGCTTAGTGGGAATAGCTGTCATGGAATGCAGTGGCTTTCCTCTTATAGGAGAATTTCAGGGCCACTGAATCACTGAGGTCCAACAGCCACTGGTAAATGGACACCTGGAAATTAAAATTTCCTTTTCCCCAATCTTATCTCATTCTGCCTTGCTCAGAGTTGTGATTTAAGTGAATGCATCCTCATCCCCTTTTGGGTATGAAGCATGTTGGGAAGACTAGATCTAGGAGCCAGACATGGAGCCAGAGAAGAGAGTGAGAGGCAGCAGAGATGGCATCTCCCAGCAGACTGTGATAAAGCCAACTTGCTATGTGTGCAAGACAGTAAAAAAACAGAACAAAGTTGGTACTGCATGACCTGTAGATATGTTATTTTACTCTGTCTTTCCATTAAAATGGAAATATTATCTGATTTGTCTCTCTTACAGGATTCTAGTAAGAAATAAATGCACTATTACATGTGAATGTGCTGGGCAAATGATTTAGAAAGTCAACCCATCACTCCCCCATATCTGAAACAGTGCGAGAATAAATAACTAGAAGTCACAAATAAATTCAGACTGCAAAAGTTAAGAATCTGTAAGCTGAGGTCAGTAGTTTAGATTTGTTTTCACATGTGTATACATTTCACTTCACCAACTCTTGGAGAAATAGTGTGGCAGAGCCGTAGTTGACAAGTGCATAGACTTGGAGCCAGCCTTCCTGAGTTCAAACCTACCCTCTGCTGTGAGACATGGAGTAAGTTACTGTTCCTTAGATCCCTTATCTGTAGAAAGGTGGTGATTTGGGGAGAACTTCCAGAACACTATGTGGGCAGAGTAAGGGCTGAGTTGACATTATGAATTCTTTCTTCCTTAAGTAAGTTTCATGTATTCATGCCCCCAATATGTTATATTACACTCCTTTCCCTCTTTCTGAGAAGTTCTCTTGGCCTGTATATTTGAAACTAATGCTTTATTTGATTTCCTTTGTGTTAGGGAGGTTTTCCCTGATTCGTCAAATCTGTAGTGATGTCTCTCCTCTCTGAGCTCTTGAAGTACTTACTGATAGTCCCTCTATTGGAGCTGAATTATGGATTGCCTGTTGATATGATTTTTGTTGTTGTTTATGATTTTCTAGGAGGTAGTGTTAGCAGTAGAATTAACTTAAACCTTGGAATCAACAGGCAAGGGATTGAGCTATTGGTCCATCATCCTCAAGACTGTCATTCAACCTCTGAGCTTTCTTATGCTAACCTTTAAGGTGAAGATAATAATAATAATAATAATAATAATAATAATAATAATAATATCTATCCCATAATTAGGAGACTTTACAGAAAGAAGGCCTATGAAATTTCTTGATAAATTGATCTACTGCTTATATGTGCTCTGGTGCATCCAAATGAAAAATGAGATCTTTAAAGAATGAAGTGTTATATATCTCAGAGTCCTACAGCATCTAGGAGAGTGTTTTGTGCCTAATAGTTACTCAATAAATATCTACTGATGGTTAAGTTGAATATTGTATATTGTATATTGAATACATATATTAATTAACAGAGATAGAGGTTGAATAAGTTTCCATGGCATGAATGGGAATAATTAGAAGAGTTACATTATACACAAGGCAGAACAATGATGCCCTAAAATCATCCCAAAGAAAGGAATTGAGCCTCAAATGAATGTTAAAGAGTGGGGAGCTGGGTGGCTCAGTCGGTCAAGCATCTGCCTTGCACTCAGGTCATGATCCCAGAGGCCCAGGACTGAGCCCCACATCGGGCTCTTCACTCAGTGGGGAGTCTGTTTCTCCCTCTGTCCCTCCTACTCATACTTTGTCTCTCACACAAATAAATAAATAAAATCTTTTTTAAAAAGAAAGGGGTGCCTGGATGACTCAGTGGTTGAGTGTCTGCCTTCGTCTCAGGTCGTGATCCCGGGGTCCTGGGATTGAGTTCCCACATCAGGCTCCCTGATGCAGGGAACCTGCATCAGAAGCAGGGGAACCTGCTTCTCCCTATGCCTATGTCTCTGCCTCTCTGTGTGTCTCTCATGAAAAAATAAATAAAATTGTAAAAAAAAATAGAAAGTTAAAAAGTGTGGTATGTGTATGTGTGTGTGGAGAGAGAGAGAGAAAGAAAAGCTTAAAAATGGGAGAATAACTTAATTTAAAAAGACACTAAAATTTTTAAAAATTAGCAACTTTTAAGTTAAGTCTCATTCTAAAAGAAGGATGTTAAGAGTAGATGTTCTCTCCTCATCGTGTTAGGCACATTTCAGAAATAGAAGAGGAGAGGATGCATGTACCCACTTTCTGCCACTGGCTTTCATTGCAGGTGAAACCAAAGTCTTCTGTGCATTTTTACCCTCAAAGTGGACACTGTTCTCTCTTTTCCTTCCCTCCTCTGTCTCTTCCTATTCACTTCATTAACTAACCCTAAGCTCACCCTTGTTCAAATGATAGAAGAAATGGTTTAGTTGGTACTTCAGTTCAGGCTTTGAACAATTCCGCCCACTTTGGAGTTACTTTTTTTCCATTCAAAAATAAGTAAATAAATAAACTTGATCCATCTGGAGCTGGCACTTTAAATAATTGGGTCTTGGACATGACATGATCAAACAATGAGTATATTGATTCTTCTAGTTGGAACGGGATGGTATGGAATGTACTTTGGCCTCATTACACCACATAATTTCTCAAGGAGTATCCAAGGTGGGCAGGGTGTTAGTACATGGAAGCCTTCCACAAACTAGAGATATAGCCCATCATCAAAGTTCTACACATTCCAGCCTAAAAGTTAGATGTTTGGAAGACTGGAAAAAGCCTTGTGCCTGGAACAAGAAGTTCTTAAGAGCAGTGGTTTCAATGCTAAGAAACCCAAATCCCTCCTATTTAAAATTAATATTTTCTAGTACTCAGTATAGTATAGTACCCCTAAATGAAATTCATGAGTATATAACTTACAGCATACAGAACCTAAAAAAAAAAAAACAAAAACAAAAACAAAAAAAACAATGTAACATCCAAATTTGGGTTTTAGGATCAATACAAGGAATTTAATATATAATAAGATAATAATTATTATAAGATTTAAATGCCCAGGCAGACCCACACTAGGAAACATAATAAAGTGGTTGGATGCTTCCACCTATACATAGAATCTTTATGAATGAATCAAGTACAAATTATGTTAATACAGTGTGTGGCATTGGCATTCAAATACCAGGAGTAGTATTGCCATCAGTGAAATGATTTTCTAAAATGACAGAAAATGCTTAATAAAGTTCTGAACAAAACAAAAATGATCTTTCTTTGACCTCCTGGATAGTTGCATTTATGGAAAAGTCAGTGTATATCCAAACTGACTTTGTATACGTATAAAGCAGGGATAGAGTCTTGGCTTCTATACATGAAAGACTGGCAAGACATTTAAAATTTCTGTGGGATCTAGGATATGTTTTTGCATGTGATTTTCCACACATGGCAATAGATGAGTCTCTTCTGGTTTCCTTTTTTTTTTTTTTTAAGATTTTATTTATTCATGATAGACACACAGAGGCAGAGAGAGAAGCAGGCTCCATGCCAAGAGCCCAAAGTGGGACTCGATCCCAGGTCTCCAGGATTGTGCCCTGGGCCAAAGGCAAGTGCTAAACCACTGTGCCACCCAGGGATCCCCTCTCTTCTGGTTTCCAACATCTAATTTCAGTAGCACTCACCTTTGGTTTTAACAACAAATATGCCCCCAGAGAGCTGTATTGCCACTATTGAGAATCATTGAGGGAAGTGAAGACCCATGGAAGGACAATGTACTATAATTTATACCTGGGTAGGTGCCTTTCTAGGATCTCTAGGGTCAGTAAGAAACATCAAGGTTTCAGAGAGTTGGAAGAACCAGAAACAGGGTAGATTTGGTTTATCATGACATGGAAGATAGCTGTGAGACCCCTGGTCCCATCTCTCACTGTGCTCAGTGCCCACACTTTCCTCATAAAAGGATTTACAAAAGCTGAATCCTCCAGAGAGGGATCTCATACTATCACTGAGTAAATTTGGGACACTCATCTAACCTAAATAATTCAGACAAAACATAAGCAATGAATACGATTTTTTCTTAAGAGCAGTATTATATTTTTGGTTAACTTTTATGAGTTTTTGTCCCTGCTCTATACTTCACTTAGTGATAAATGGTAATCATAAAACCACTAGGGTTAGTCCAAAGTGAACTGAAAAATTAAGTGTCTCATCACGGCACCTTTCTATTCCTTTTCTCCAATTTCAAGAATAAAACCATCTCACTGAAATGTCTTCTGGCCCAGGCCCTTCTGGAATAGGATTTGCTTTATACCCCCATCCCCAGTACCTCTCAGCTTGAATATCTCCTGGACCAGGAAACTCACTTTTTGATTCAGATCAGTACAACACACATTTGGGAAAACTATTTACTCTTTCATCACTTGCTTAATTGAAGTCAACTCTAGTCTTCTGTCTCAGGATCTCAATCAGTAATATTTTGCCATAAAATTTTCATTATAATCCAAGAGTCACAACATTGTGTACTGTTTCTCTTACCCTAGCCATAACCTTCAAGGTTCAATCTTTGTACTAGCCATGCAGGAATGAAGATGAATGGGTCACATCCTCTCCTTTGTCTTCTGATGCCATATGTTAGCAAAGCAAGCAAAAAAAAAGATTTTTTTTTTTTTTTTTTTTGTGAAGCCAAAACAAAACAACAGCTTTCTAGTTTTCTTCTTCCCTGGCAAACACAGGCATTAGACAGCATAGATGTCGGACTAATAATAGCTGAAATCTTTATGGGGAAAATTTCATACCTTTGGTGCTTAACCCAGTTGTAATCATATTTTTTTGTCCCTCAAAGAATCCTTTTTAATGACATGGAGAATAGTCCAATGAATGGTCGTCACAAAGGTCACTTGGACATTCACCTTTGGCAGATGTTTCCAAAAAGATTCATTTGAGGGACCCCTTTTGCATGTCCCAAATGTGTCTGAGCCTCCATATGGTAGTACATATTTGTTTATTATCTCTTGATTTATAGTATACATATCATAATTCAGTAATTAGAAAAATAAATTTATATTTTATTGATCATGTTTTATCATATTGAATACTATAATATATAATAATGCTATACCTTCAATTAATCCCAAAGATATATATTTGAAAAAAATGCATATAATTTATTTGTCTAACTTAGAGTCTCTGTTTGTTTCACATAGTGATTCTTAGGCCCTTTGCAATGGTTTTCCAGCTTTCTCTTTTCATGCCCTTAAGCCACCCATTAGTCTAAGAAGGTTATTATGTTATGAAATTTATGAAAACAAAGAAGGTTGAGGAACAAGTCACCAGACATGTATTCCCTAGTGTTTTTCATTATACACACACCAAGTTGATTTTTGATTCACCAGTTCTCTAGCCTCACGAAACATCACAACTATTACCACCACAAATGTTTATTGCAAAGGTACAATATTTCTGGCACTGTGATAAATTATTCAAATAGTTATTTTTTCAATTCTCATAAGATAGATTTAATTATTATTTCCAATAAATAAATTGAAGTGTAGAAAAAATAAATAATTTCCCTAAGCTCTCACTGCTAATAAGCGTAGAAGCAAGACTTGAAGCCTTGCTAATGCCAGAACATTGTACTTAGCCTCCTTCTTCTGCTTTTAGAATTCTCTAGCAAAGGCAAGAATTCTCACTCATATTAGAAATTTCATTGTGGAACCTCTCCAGGGCTTTTCACTTTTCCTTGTTGATCCAACCAGGAAAAAGATGTAAGAAGAAATAAAATTTAGGTTACCTTCTTAACCAAGAGAAGAAAGGAGACCTGTGAATGGTTACAACATATTTTTAATAACTAACTGCTCCAGCTTCCGCAGGTAGTTGCCTAAAATTTTGGCAGGTCCTGAGAGAAAGAGCTCCCATGAGATTCTGACCAAGAGGGAACTGTAATATGTCTTCTGGGGCTATTCTGGAAGGCCTCACATAAGGTGCATCTAACTTAAAAGCTTCTGCTTATCAGCAGTTCAACTGGGATACGATTGAACTCTGGACAGGATTTAATTTTACACATTTTAATTCTACTTAATTTTTTAATCAAGAAAGTTATTTTTTTAATCATAAGCATTGTAATGATAAACTGGAATAGCCTGTTTGCTCCATTGTCTGATTTCTAAAGTTTCGGTGATTCATTACTCAAATCATACCCCCAATCCTGTGCATATGTCTACATTTTCACACTTAAAATAAGGATAGACAATATGAGGTCCTTTAGTAAGTGAATGGATAAATAAACCATGGGCATCCAGAAAACAGAATATTTTTCAGCACTAAAATTAGCTAGCAAGACATGAAAAGAAGAAACTGTAATTAATATTACTAACTGAAGGAAGCCAATCTGAAAAGGCTACATACTGTATTGTTCTGACTACATGACATTAGGGAAAAGGCAAAACAATGAAGCCAATAAAAAGATCAGTGACTGTCCATGATAGGATAGGGGAGAGATGAATAGATAGAGTACAGAAGATTTTTATGGCTGTGAAAATACTCTGCATGATATTGTAATGATGAATATATGTCATTATACATTTGCCCAACCCATAGAATGCACAACACCAAGAGTGAAGCCTAAGGAAAACTATGGACTTTGAGTGATTATGATGTGTTCAAGTCAGCTTCTCCCTGGTAAACACTATACCATTCTGGATTAGTGATATTGTTAATGAGGGAGGCTATGCTTATGTGGGAGGAAAGTGTTTTGGGGAAATCTCTAGGTCTTCCTTGAAATTTTGTTATGAATCTAAAGCTTTTCTAAAAAGTTAAATCTTAAAAAATAAGGTTAGAGATATTGTTTCTAACCTTCATGGCATAGTATAAATGACTATTACCCAGGTAGGTATTTTGGTGAGCAAGGTACATGGTATGGGAAAGAAGAAAGAGAACTACTTTGAAAAAAGTGAAACTTCAAGGAGAGGTTGGGCATCAAGAGCAGAGGCAAGGAATATGATATATATAATTCCCTAACCTTGTCATGGGCTCGGTCTCTAGTTTAGACTAAAGGAAGTCATGAACTCAGCACATCTGAATTATTGTCATCAACCTCTGTTCCACAAAGATTTCTACTGTGTTCATTACTCTCTGGTACCTTGGTGCTTCCTTATTATACTATCTGGATTCATGCACAAGCCTTTGCTTATATACTTTGTGATTCCTGGGTTTATATTTTATCTAATGAATTCAGTTTCAAGTGGAGTAAGGACAATGCCTTCTCTCTTTTTATATTCTCCACATCATAAAGGACACTACTTAAAAAATTGATAAAGGCTTGCTGAGTGACTTCCTAGATAGAACCAACAAACAAAAACAAAGAATGTAAAAACCAGAAGTGGATTTGAAGACTATTACCAACCCACCCCACGTTTTGAAATTCAGAAAAGTTAAACAACTTGCCCAAGGTCACACCAGCAGTTGGTAGCCATCCAGGACAAGAACTCAGGTGTTCTAACTCCCAATCCAGTATCCTCCATTATATCATGAGCTGTCTCACGGAGCCTAACAAATTAGGCCGCAGGAATGTTATATGTTTTCTATTGTCTTCATTTTTCTTTTAAATTTGGCACACAATTTTTGTTCATTGGACCATCTAAACTTCTACTTTTCATTGTTCAAGGGAATTGTCCCTAGAACTATCAACAAAAATGACAGGGATATCTATCCATCTACTCATTCATCCATCACACACTCCAGTGCAGTTATTTACATAGCATAGTGACACTGTGAGCAAACACACGTGGAGAAAAAGAGAAAGAGGAGAGGACAAAAAAGACATCTGGGATTTTTATGAGCCATTTCCTTACAGTTTGCAATACCCAATAAGCATTATGTATACAGTAGGTGTATCTGTCACGGTCTGCATGATGCTTTGGTGATAGTGTATTAGCTATTATCAGTAGAGCCATTGCAAAAGCCACTACCCCAACTTCTGCTGAGGTGCATTCCTTGGTACGTCGCCAAATAGTTGCATGTGATGTAGAAATCTGCAACAGTTTATTAGACATTATTATACTTCCATAAAACAGTAGAAGTTTCTTGCTAAAGAAAGGAATAGATTCCCAGAATGAGTGCTTCTATATCACACTCTTATGCTGATGTCTTGTACCAAATTGTTAATAGAAGAATCCTATCGTGTGATTCTGCCTTTGTTTCAGTAACACCATTCTACTTGTGCAAACATACTCACATACGTATACAATCACACACAAACGCACACACACACACACACACACACAACATACAGACTTTCAAAGGCTTAGGACTAGAATGTAAGATGGCTAAACTAATATTGAACTCCAAATACAAAGCCCTCAGAAGACAAGTTCTTTTCTCTTGTATTCTTCCAGAACACCAATTAAATGACTGAGCACATAGTCGGTATTCAGCAAATTGACTGAAATTGATTGTTTTTTTTTTAAACTGTCACAATCTCTACAGATTTTGTTTTATAACCAGGGAGAAATTCTAAGGCCATCAGATGATGCGCAATTTTTTTGAGGAAGTGAGTTAGATCCTGAAGGAAAGAAAAGTGATCAGGCCATTACAGGATTTTATATTGCTATTTTTGTCTTTTTTTTTTTTTCAGACTGTATAAGGTGGTAGTTGGAAGGAGTGGAGCTTCTATTTTGTTAGTGATAATTGTGTTACTGCCCCATAAATCTGAGAGGGAATAAGTTAGTTCCCCGCCACATTGCTCCTTCTAATCTCTCCCACACCATTCCTCCACCCAAATGTTAGCACGCTGGATCCAAACTGGACTTCAATGAGAAAGGCCCAGGAAAAAGGCTTTCAAAATCTTCCAACTCTGGGTTCCTGTGAAGAGTCGGAACAGATGCCTGGTTCTCCCCTTAATCCAGCTAAACAAAACAAAACAAAACAAAACCCCTTTTCTTTATCTTCTCAGGTCCCCTTCCCTTTTTCCTCCTTCTAAAAAGAAAAAAAAAAAAAACAAAACAAAACATGAACCTTTCTTGCTGGAAAGAGAGAGGAAAGAAGAGAAAGAAAACAAAAGCCATATGTGACTTGTCTGGAGCAGAAATGTCTATGGTTTAGGGCATGTGGATTATTTTTCTCAATTATGAGGTACAAGGTTATTAGAGAGGTAGAATTGATATTTACAGGTTTTTCAGTGGGTTATAAACTACATCTCCCTAACATCCTTTAAGACGTGTAATCAAACAACAGAATTCTTTTTAGACATTTCTTCTGGCTGCTAAGTTGCTTCTTGAGTGCAGTACTTTGAAAAGACTCAACCATGTGATTCCTAAGTTCACAGTATTTAGACACATGGACTTAGAGGTTGACCTTTGTAGGCATCTATCTAGCCCTACCTCTCATGCAGGACTCCCATCTTAACTGCTTGATTATTAAAGGATTTTTGGCAGGCCTTCAATTGAGCACTTCCAATGTTGATATTTCATATTCAATGGAAAAAATTGCATTGCTACAACCTCCCTGCATTAGTTGTGGTGTTCTCTGGAGATGCACAGAATGATTCCACCTCCTTCTTCTCTGTCTCCTTCTAAGCTACATCATCAATAAGTTTGTTCTCACATCTTTCAGTAAGTATGTTCTTCTCTACTCTGAATATCACTGGTTCTTTTAATATCTCCTATGGCATATTTCCAGACCTTCTAAAATGACTTTCCCTCTCATATGAACATATTTCATGTGAGTATCATACCTAAGCTGTGACACATAACTAAATATAACACTCCAGAAGTAGTCTAAGTGTTATTGCCAAGAGCTCAGCTTGACTATTATTTTATTTTATATTTTATTTATTTTTTCTTGGCGTTATACTTCATTTCTTCTCTCACATGCTATTAGGCCAGGTCTAATAACCTTCCATATCCTATGATAAAGCTTGTACACATGCCCTAATCTGTACCCTTTAAGAGGTAGTTTGCAGAGTCAGTATGATAACGAATTCTGGAATGGGATCTAAATGGGTTTAGATCCCAGCTAAACCATAGCTAAACCATTCACAGACTAAGACTGTGAGACAGTTTATTAATTAAGCCATTCAAAGCTTTCATAATTGAAATGGTTCAAGCGTTCATTCTTCTACCAGCTTTTCATCATCTGCCTGAAAGAATGTCTTCTACAACCTCAATAATAGAGTGGTCTGTGGACCAGCAGTATCAGTGTCACATGGAAACTTATTAGACATACAGACTCTCAGGTTCCAGTTCAGACCTATGAATCAGAAATTGCTTTTAACAGGTGTTGCAGGTGATGCATTTTAAAGCTTGAGAAGCCCCATTCCTAAATCACTATCCACAAAGTGGAGAAAAATAGTAACCAATAAAGACATGGGGCAATTGCTTCGAAGTCAGTTCATAAGTTTTTTTTATAATTTTTTGTATATGCTCAAGAAATAGGAGAACACTCAATGCTACTGTGATTTAAACCATGTTACATCACTCCCCAAAAGAAGATAGTAAGAATTTTAAATCATGTTCCTATTTCCTCCTCATTGGATTCTGGTTCTTAATCTGAATAAATGTGGGCCAAAGCTGTGGAGCATAAGAGCATACCTGTGTTCGGAAAGTTGATGCCTGAATTCAAACCTTGCCTTGGCCACTTACTTTCAGTGTAACTTGGGCTACCTGCTTCGTTCTAAGTCTTTGTCTCCTCATTTGTAAAAAAGGAAGATAATAATAGTACCTGTCTCTTAGCTTTATTGAGGATATTAAACAAGATAATCTATGTAAATAATTTAGTAAAATGTTTAAAATGTAGTAGGTGTTCTCTTCCTTTTCTGAATTCTTAAAATGCCTGCTATTTAGAGAGTTTGCTTTGGTTCATAAGTAACTTTTTTGTACATTGTTTCCATATTTATGTACTAAGTGCCTTGATGATAAGGGTATCATCTCATACAGGAATTCTTCGAGCCATGATCAGGCTGTTTGTCTAATGTTCATACGTGAGGCATTTTGGGAATTGGAATGCATTTTTTCAGTAGAATCTTAACCCAATCCACAAATGCCCAACTAAACAATGATTGGTCTGATAATAGTCATGCTATAGTACTAGCACGACTACTACTAGTTATACTATAGTATCTTGCCACCTCCCATAACAATATACCTATGGGAAAACCCACTTACTGTTCTTACGGACTTCTTTTTGCCTCAACTAGGTTAGTGTCTTTCTCTAAGGAATTTGGAGAGCAGAAGGTAGAAGGCAGCAAGGCCACCCTTGCTGTAGAGCCCCAGAAATCAAGCACATCCTGCTGATATGGTTCCGTGTATGTTCTGGTTATTCCTAACTTCCCCCCCAGTTCTGAGGGGTAGGTCGTAAATATCTATATAAATAGATAGAAGCCCTGGATTTGGACTTAACAGTTTTGGATTTGAGTCTCAGCTTTCATATTTACCAAAATTTGAATGTTTTTCAATTTAAATTATCTGGGCCTTCATTTCTTTAGAAAGGTCAACATTTTAACCAGGTGAGAATAAATATCAAATAAGTGTCAATAGATACCGATTGGAAATATCTTCATAAACCCTTAATATCTAGGAAAAGCATGATGAAATAACAAGTGATGCTGATGATACTTTGGTGCCTTCTCTACTCTTAAAAAGATATTATGCACAATCTATATTCTGGATATGCTTTATGATTATTCATGGAAATTCCTGAGAGAGATATTAGCAGTAACTAGTGAAATTTATTTCTGTCAGCAACACAATTGTTATTTATTTTCCACCATTGACCCAACATGGAGATGGCCATATGATATCAAGGATGCCAAAAGTAGCATCCTTGCCCTTAAGTAGCTCCCCCACTGGCCTGCAATGGGGTTAAGTTGCTCTAATGGCATTATTCCTTAAGGGCTTCTGCGAAGCTATAGTTCTTCTTCTTCTTCTTCTTCTTTTTTTTTTTAATCTGGGTCAAGGCTAATGTGTTATCCTAGGAGGGTTCATATATTAGCTAGTTAACATATTAGCAGGGGTTATTGTCTCTGATTAAGCCATTACCACCCACTGTCCTATATAGCAAAGAGAAGGATCCTGGGGGAATGGGGCACATGATGTGCTCATTTTGATAAAAGAGAGGCAAAATTAAAAGGTTGAGACTAAGTTTGAGGCTAGTTAAAATTTTGGTACCATGGCTTTCAGGCACTAAGTCATTCAGATTGGGTCTCTAGAAAAGGCTTCAAGAAAAGTAAAAGCCAATTTATTATCTTTTTCAAGGGCCAGAATTTGCTTACATGCTGGATTCCATAGTAGTAGTTCAGTATTGGATTTATATAAAAATATTAAATATTAAGGCCCTTTAGATTCCTTTAAGACTTAAAACTAGTGGCTAAACTTCCTATCAAAGAGATTGCTTCCTTTATCATCAGTACATGAAACTCATTTTGGGAAATTTGTTTCAGTTTTCATTTAATTTCATAGATATATATACATTCACATGCACATACATCTATTCTAGAATAATTTTCAATTTAAAATAAAACATCACTTCTTTATGTTTTCTAATATTTTTGGGCCCTGGAAAAATTTCATCACATAGACCTAAAGCTGTAAGATGATAATATTGAAATGCAAGTCACAAGCTTCAATTAGGTACAATCAGAAATCATGCGGTGACTTCATTAAGTATCATTAAGAATGATCAAAATATTGCTCTTAGGAAAAATACATCAAAAGCATTGCATTTACACATTGATTAAACAGGATCTGCAATTTCTAAAATCTGGTACGAGAAAAAAGAATGGAGTAAATTAAGTGCTCATATCCTACTTAGCAACAAGGGAGTGCTTAGCAACTGGAAAAGGAAGAAATAAAGGGAGATGGTGGAAAACAAAGTATGATCAGCCTGGAAACTGGGGAAGGAATCAAGAAATGACAATGTAGCTAATTGGGACTGGAGGAGAGGTTGCTGTCCTAGGAACAGTGGGCAACTTGATGTCAGCCTGTTTTGTATAAGGTTTTTATTTTTATTTTTAGCTTCAGGAAATTAAGCTTATAATTAGGAATCAGGAGCACAGGAAGGACTCTCACCAAAACTGTAAGTATGGCCAGAGTCATCTTCGGTGACGTGTAAGTACTCGTTGATGAACTTTTCCTCCTTTTACTCAGATACAGGTGTGTAGCCAGGTCTCAGTTCCACAGGGTTTTAAGCCTTAAGGAGGCTTAATGTAGATTTGATATTGTATCCCTTTGAGAACTCTTTGACAATATTGTTGTTCTGATTAGTCTTCCTGTTCCCTTTGCTTTGCATTTGATCTGCCCTCCCATCCACCCCACGGCTTCGGCTCCCTCTGTACATTGATGATTCTCAACCTTTCTTATTCATTCAGAGACTTCCCTGTGCTTAAATCCATGCCCATGACTCTTCCACAAGGCACATATCCTAATATGACAAATCTCCTTACCACCCATGCTCTTGCTCCTTACCCGCATTCACCATTTTAGGAAAACCTCGTCCATGTAGGCACCCCATCCAGGAACCTCACTCTGTCTATTTCCTTACCACCCACATCCAGTTGTTAGCTAGCTGTTGTTTATTTTTCTGAAATATATGTCAGACCCTCTCTCCTTCATAATCAATCTGAGATTTAAAAAAAACAACCATCCTCCTTTACCATGAGCAACATTCAAATTCTTAGCCTCATATGAAAGTTCTTCATCATCTGGCTAGATCAACTTTTCCTTTTAACCTCAGTATTGCCACTTCCTATTTGCACATAGTGCATGTTTAGCCCATACATATTAAATGTGTCCTCATTCCTAGAATGTACCATGTTTCCTGACAACTCACATGTAAAACTCATGGAATGTTCTTCTTTTAGTATGTCTTTCCCCCTTTTTCAACCTTAAAAACTTTCACAGAGTCTTAGTGCTTACCTTTTCATATCATTCCTAGACTGGACTTACGGTAAAATCCCATACTAATTTTTTGTTTATCAAAGAAATCCCAAAGCAACAGACATTCGCAATCTAATTTCAGACATTACAGTATTACTAAAAATAGCACTCAAGAAACATCAGCTAAATTAAATTAAATATATGGACAAGGATCCAGCATCCCCAAAATCGGAACTTAGAGATGAGGAGTAGGAAGTTTTTCCAGTAAGGAACCAAATAGTAAGTATTTTAGGCTTTGAGGGCCATGTAGTCTCTGTTGCCACAACTAAACTCTTCCACTGTAGTATAAAAGCAGCCATAAGCTAATAAAAATTGAGTATAAATTTTATTTATGGAGACTAAAATTTGAATCTCATATAATTTTCAGTTGTCACCTAATAGGGTTCTTTTGATTATTTTTGAACCATTTAAAATGGCTGAAACAATTAGCTCAAGAACCATATAAAAACACTCAGCTAATTGGATTTAACCCACAGGCTGTGGTTTGATGATCCCTGCCACAGTTTGTCACCTGTTTCATTTCCTTATTTGATCAACACTTTATACAAACCCTCCCTTGGATTTTTGCCATCTAAGTTTGCCTAGTACGTATATTATTTAACACAATTCATGTTCATGTCATTGCCTTATCTAGCTGTCATTTTAGCTGTGTCCTAACCAGAGAGGTCCCCAGGCCACTGGTTTAGATACACCTTCTTTGCTAGTAGTATAACTATTGACCTCCAACACTTGTTAAGATTATGCACATTGAATAGGCAAAGATCTTGGCCCACTTATTCTAGCAATTTTAGAATGAACACAGAACTTCTGTTCGATCCAGTGTTTGACAACCATTTACTACTTAGGCATATCCTATATTGCCAAAATTATTTTTTCAGTAACTATCTACTTGCTTCCCGAGAATCTAATTTTTTTCCTGAATTGCCGTCTTCTCACCTGTCAAAGTAATTTCTTCCCTTATCTAAAGCATTTCAATTTTTTTAAACAGAGTATCACTTCCAATCTTATTAATATTACTAAATTGATATTACTAACCTTGCCTCCCCTTCTCCAGTATGAAATCATGAATTCCTATAACCTCTATGGTAACTCCCCATCTGCCCACCCCCTCAGAGTTTTTCATACTCACTGAAACACATTATGATTCTGACTTAGTCCAATTTGTCATTTAGTCCATTCAGGCTACTATAACAAAAATGTCATTGACTGAGGGATTGTGAACAATACAAATTTATTTCTGAGATATAGTTCCAGAGCCTGAGAAGTCTAAAATCAACATGAGGGTGGATTCAGTGTCTGGAGGGGGCCTGCTTCCTGGTTCACAGACAACCATCTTCTCTCTGTGTTCTCACATGTGTTCTCACAGGGAGTGAAGGAACTCTCTGGGAACTGTATTCGTAAGAGCATTAATGCCACTCATAAGGGCTCTACCTTCATCACCTCATCACTTCCCAAGGTCTCATTTCAAACATTGTTATGTTGCGAGTTAGGTTTCAACATTTGAATTTTATGGGAAACACAAATATTCAATCCATTACAAATATGTATAATTACATTCAAAAGAAGGATGATAATGAAGGGATGAAGAAAAGGGGAAAGAAGATTAAAGAATAAAGAAAGCAGAAAACAGTACAAGAGAATGGAGACTAAAAATGAAGAAACAAATAAGGTGGTAATATAATAATGTAATATAATACAATATAATATATATTTTTAAATGATAATCTATAAACCTCTATTGCAAATATTATCTCTTATGAGCCGGGAAATGAGGAAAAGTACCTTTCAAGTGACCTGAAGAGTTTAATCAGTCAAAAAGAGAAAGAAGGCTCAAATCAGATTTTTTTTAACTCTTTTTCTGGACTCATACTCTATTCCAAAGTCTGATAGAAGATATTTCAGGCTGACAGTTCCTCTTCCTCAAGTTCCATCTGTGTTCAGACTCTGGGCATCCTGGGTCTTTTTATCTGGATAAAAATCAAATCCTAATACAGCATCAGAATGTTCTAGCCTCTTGCAATGGCATTTAGATTCCTCTGCTGCTATTTCAAAAGACGTCCAAACCTATAAATATTAAGCTATGTTTTGGGGCCCTAACCTTGAGGGAGGGCAGATGCCATTTAATATTGCCAAGGGAAGAGAAAAGGTGCTGGTGTAGGCAAGGGAAAGAAACAAAACAAAACAAAAAAACCAAAAATGTCAAATCTGATTGATTAAAAACTAGGTAGGCAAATCAGCAAGGGCTGGTCCAGCGTCACTGGAGAGTGAGGTCAGACAGGGCTGTTTTAAAATTATTTGGTATTTTCAGAAATTGATTACTTAGAGCATTAAGAACTAGCTGTGCACATTCATTTAATGGGCCAGTGCCTCTTGTACAGGGCTGGAGTCGTCACATTCAATCTCATCTACTCCTTGTTAAGTTGTGCTTTCTTCTGGAGCGTGTTTATTTATTACAGATGCTATAAGCATAAACTACAAACTAGAATAATAAATAATTCCCTAAATGGGATTTTGTGAACAACACCTCCCTGCCCATCCTTCTACTCCCAACTCTCAATGTGACAGACACCATTGCTTACAGGCCCGTGAATGTCTATGAGCCTGAAGAACAAGTCCTTTTCTGCCCTAGGGTACATTGCAATAAGTAGACAGTAACTCATGTGGAGAGGACTGAAGGACACTGGGATGTCTTCTTGTTCTCCAAAAGTGCTTCTCAGTCATCCACTCCTTGAAGAGATATCCTGCTGTTTCTTTGAGTTGGGAGCACCCTTTGCAAATATAAATGGTCTTGGGAGAAGCATCATGCATTATGGCAGTCATAGATCTACGACCTGGTGTAAATGCACTTTGTTGACTTGTAAATGCACTTTGTCACTCTCCTACCCTGGCTGTGAACTGGAAACAGGCCCCAAAGGAAAGGTTGCTGTGATGGAGAAAGAGAGGAACACTTTGAAGTATAGATTATGCACCAAGGGGTGTAGTTGGGTGAACATCTATAGAGTGATGTGAGAAGAGAGCAAGTTTAGTGAAAATGTACACATGCACCCAGACACACATGCTCCACTCACAAGCAAAAGTCAACCCTCAGCTTTAATTTCCAATCTAATAACTGCTTAAAGATGTCTCAATTTCTCCAGAGATAATTTCAAAACTCCCATTATGACATGGTGAGAGTCCTCACTAGAAACTCTGCTGGTTTACTCCGACACACATTTTCTCTTCTATCTCATCAACACTAAGAACACACTGTCCACATCCCTCTCTTCATAACTCTGCAACTTTTATTTATTTTTTTAAGATTTTATTTATTTATTCATAAGAGACACAGAGAGAGAGAGAGAAAGGCAAAGACACAGGAGAGGGAGAAGCAGGCTCCATGCAGGGAGCCTGATGTGGGACTCGATCCTGGGTCTCCAGGATCACACCCTGGGCTGAAGGGAGCGCTAAACCGCTGAGCCACCCAGGCTGCCCAACTCTGAAACTTTTAAAGTTGATCTCTAACTGCAATTCCATGAGCCCAGTCACCTCTGTCTTTGACTAAAATTGACTTCTTCCAATTTCCCATTGATATTTGTGATGCTCGATTCTATGTTTGTACTGTTTCCAGATGATTTCATTTCCCACATATAGGTTACAAACTCTTTTACGACAGGAAGTACATTATGTTCCTTGTATCCCAACATATGGCTGCATCCAGGACCCAATATCAAGTATAAAATTAAAAAATGACTTATCCCTTATTAAAAAAAAAAAAAGCATCCTGTGGTGGAATCTGGGTGAGGGGAGTGTATTGGAATCACTGACTTTTTTCCCACTCACGATATGAAACTGAATACTCCTCCCAAGACCATAACTTTATGGATTTTACGTATTTCTCCAAAATGCATCTTTCAGATACCTTCCTAAAAAGGTAAAAGAATTCCTTCACAATATTTAATTCTTAAGAGTCAATATAGAAAATGTCTCAATACATGTAATATCCACTGGTGAAAAATGCAATATTTCCTAGGCTTGTACTTTTTTAGCCATCCTGCAATGCATTTTTTGTTTTCTAATTAGGCATTCTAAGAATCTAACATCCTCTTCTGTTTACCCTGCAACAACAGTAACCCAGCAGCCTGACATCACAGTATTTCTCCCCAGAAATAATTAGTCCATGGCCAAGGCAGCAATGTGAGTGTATCCTAAGACAAAACAGAGCAAGGAGGGGGGACCCTAAAGGCAGTACTTCATATTCAGAGACAAACAGGGTTCACAATTAACACATCACCAATTTTAATAAACCTGATGAAAGGTAAGTAGATTTGATATGAAAGTCAAATATACTTGAGATTCCCCCCTTCTCTAAGAGTCCCTCTTTAAATTAAGACTTTGCCAGGTGATTAAGAAGAACGCCAGTGCTTCAAAGGGAAGCAGAGCCTTGTTCTCTGCTGCTCCACAGGCGACCGGCTCTCTTTCCCTTCGGTCCAGATGGAGGCTTTGTTCTCCTGAAGTTGGTCAGGTGCTGTGCCTGTCCAAAAAAGGGAAGCAAGCGAAGCTTTAGAGCCTGCACCTGTTTAAAAAGCAATGCCGCTCCCTCAGCTCCAAAGCCCGAACATCAAATACCTCCCTTTGCCAGGCAGCTTGGCTATTCCCCAGGCGTTTTCAATCTAGTTGGGTAAAACAAAAATTGCATAATTTGTCATTATTTTCAAGGAATGAGATGTGCCTTCCACAATCCCTTTCGAGTTAAATACAATGATGCTGAGCTTCCTGTGAATGCCAATGCCTTCTTTCTCAGAAAGAATAGAAATAAAGAATGGGAAAAGAAATACCCAATTGATTGCCTGTAATTTGCTCTGGTATTTGTTATTGATGTATTCTTTGTTTACATTTTAGGGATAGGTAGCAGAAAAATTATTTTTTTCCAGGTCTTCAATAAAGAGAAGCCGAACTCTCTGGAAAAAGCTGGGACTGGAAGCCAGGACTTCTGAGTCAACTTCAAGATTCAAAACAAATAAATCAAATCAATTTAGGCAAGTCACAAGCCATAATCATTCAATTTCCTCATTTTAAAATGCGGATTAAAATGATCTTCTCTAAATATATCCCATTTAATTATGAAGCTAAAAAAATTGATAAGAAAGTGCTTTAAAATTTTTAATATTCTCTATAAATTTAAAGTAGTTTGAATGAGAAATAAGGAGTGGGACAGGATTCTTAGACAGGGATCCTATCATTCTTTCTAAGGTGAAAAGCTTCAACTCCAGGCAGAAAGGGGAGTGAGGAGCAAAGAAAACAACTCAGAACAATCGCTGGAAAGCAAGAGCATCCTAAATCTCATCTATTAAGAGCAGAGAAAAACACCTAAAAACCTCCACCATATTTTTTTGTGTACAGTGCCTTTCTGCTGCCACTTGGTTACAACAATAGTGGAGAAAAGTAGGCCCATAAAGCAAGATTGATTGCTGGGAAGATGATCAATTGCTGCTGTGAAAGGGGAAAAAACTGATAAATGTTTTTTTTTTCCCTCTCTTCACAACCTTTTGCTAAAGCTGTGCAAAATGTGTCATGCATAAAAAGTATGCAATTTTCATGTAATTAGAGGAACACAAGATGAAAATGAGTTCCATCAGAGCAATCAAGGATGGTAATGTGGTATGTATTTGTCAGTGCCTATTTGTCATGAAAGTAAAACCCAACAAGTTATATATTTTATTTCATTTTAACTCTGAAAAACATAAATGCCATTTTGCCATGGCCAAATCTATAAATTTCAATAATTCTTTTTTTTTTTCGAGAACTGTAGATTAGATCATTTTACTCTTTTAAAGAAGAGAATACTATCTTATGAAAAACACTGAGATTACAGGACAGATTTATTCCATGGAGGGTCAGATTTACAACAGGAGGTGATAGGTTTACAGTTTGCTATACAAGAAACACACTGTAATTTATTTTCTCTAAAAATACACTTGCATCTTACAGTAGCATGTGCTTCTGATCCCATCCCCATACCTCTAAAACCAACGGTATTAGGTTTTTACATTCTTATTGGGCAAAAGGACATAAATTTTTCTTCTTTACTCTTACTTTCCCTCCCTGCCTCCTTTCCTCTTCCTTTCTTTCTTCCTTCCTTCTTTTCCATTCATTATTCATCCATTTACTTATTCATTTATTATATTCTCTGAGCATCAAAATGGTACCCAGCATGCTAAATTCTGATAATATAAAAGCAAAGAAGACCTGCCTCATATTCTCAAGCTGATTTCATTTAATAGGGACAGAGGCAAGCAAGCAATCAACACAGTAGGATAGTGTTGTAATACGACTAGATTCTGGTGTATATGGAGGAGCTGTGTATGCTGGGATTGGCAAAGCTAATGGGAAGATTGCACTCTAATGGCTCAGTCCTGCTTTAGGAATTAAGTAGGCCAAGTGTGGGAAAAGGCAGTCAAGGCAGAGGAATAAGTAAGAGCAGAAGCTGTGAGGACATTGAAAGGTTTCATGAAAAGTGCAACTAGTTAATTTTTTTCCATGGTGGAAATTGTGAGGAGGCAAGTAATAAAACAAATGAAGTGAACTAGAGAAGGAAAAAATGGGGAAGATCCTTATCGACCAGGTTGATCTCCGTCCTCAGTGCAACAGGAAGGCTTTTAACATTTAAAGCAGAAATATGGTATAATCAAATCTGCATGTAGAAGAGACACTCCAGCAGCAGCAGGGAGATGGATGTGAGTCTGGTAAAACCAGTTAGGCATCTATTACAATAACCAGCGGAGAGCTCGTGACAATTGAAGCCAAGTTGAGCCATATCTTCGTTTGAGATACCTCTCAGAAGAATGTACATGAATTAGAAATGGATTCTAAAAAGGAATGAAGCAAATAAATAAATAAATAAATAATAAAAAAATAAAAAGGAATGAAGCAGAGAGAGGACATAAGGTATTCAAAACAGGCAACTGGGTGGAGAGAGATATTCCTACTAGGTCAGGTAATACATGAAAGGGAGCAAATATCGCTTGGAAGATAAATGACTTACAATTCGAACCTGCTTAATTTGAGAGAATGGTGAAATGTTAGAGAATCACTGTGCACATAATCTGGAAAGTAGGAATCCAGAGACTTTTCCTTTCCTGAGATATTATGAGTTTATAAAGTTGTCAGATCAAAGGTTGTCCAGAAAAAATTCATTCATTCATTCATTCATTCATTCATTCGAAAATGTATATTGAGCATCTACAAGGTCTAGTTAAAGAGATAGTAAAGCACAAGAACTATCTCTAAAATAGAGATTTTTAAACTCAAATGTGATTATATCTACACTTTAGGAATAATTATCAGGTTTATGGGAGATGAGGCACACAGGGTAACTAGCCCAGATCCTGACATATGGTTATATAATTAGCATTGTTGAGATCCAAGTCACTAAAATGTATGTGGAGTCAATAAATATAAAAACATTATAAAAATACATCCAGGAAACTTGAGCCATCAAGTTATTTTATTATTATAATAATAATAATTATTATTATTAATTTATATCTAGTGCAACTAATGCTAAACAGGTAATCACTGCATCTAAAAACACTTAGAAAATTATAATGTGATAGCTCTATATAGCAAACAATCCTCATTGTACACCCACTACTGAGAAAACATGAGCTATATTTATAATTATGTCAATGCTAGTAATAATGATAATAATAATAGCTAATATTTGTGTAGTGGTTTTCTATTTACTGAACATATATTTGCCTCTAATTTTCTTTTCCTATAGTGTCCTTTTCTGGCTTTGATTTAGGGGTATTGTTAACTCATTTTGAAGTATTCCATCTTCTATTTTTTGAAAAGAGTTTGAGAAGAATTGCTATTAATTCTCCTTTAAATGTTGGGTAGAATTCAGTTGTAAAGCTATTTGGCTCCGGACTTTCCTTTTTGGGGAGATTTTTGATTACTGATTCAATTTCCTCCTAGTAATCAATCTGTTCAGAGTTCCTATTTCTTCCTGATTCAGTTTTCATAGGTTGTATTTTTCTAGGAATTTAACCATTTCTTCTAGATTGTCCAATTTTTTGGTATAAAATTGTTCATAATAGTCTCTTACAATCCTTTGTATTTATGTGGTACCATCTGTAATGCTTCTTCTTTTATTTATTATAATTTTATTTTCATCATCTCTTTTTCTTGCTTTGTCTTTATCTTTTTTTAAAGCTAGGTTTCATTGATCTTTCCCACTGTCTTTTCTTTTTTCATTATTATTTATTTCTATTCTGGTGTTTGTTATTTCTTCTCTATAACTAACTGTGGGTATAGTTCGTTCTTTTTCTAGTTCCTTAAGATACAAAGTTAGGTTGCTTATTTGAGATCTTTCTTTTTTTCTTAATGAAGGCATTTATTACTATAAACTGCCCTTTAGAACTGCTTTTACTGTATTCCATGAGTTTTGGCATGTTGTGTTTCCAGTTTCAGTTGTCTCAAGATAATTTTTTATTTCCCTTTGGATTTCTTCTTTGACTCATCAATTATTCAGTAGCATTTTGTTTAATCACCACTATACTTGTGAGTTTTCCAGTTTTCATCTTGTAATTGATTGGCACTTTCACACCATTATAATCAGAAAGGATATTTGATATTATTTCCATTTTATTAAATTTATGAAGATGTATTTTATGGCCAAACATATAATCCAGCCTGGAAAATATTCCATATGCACTCGAGAGGAATGTGTATTCTGCTGCTGTTCCATAAAATGTTCTGTATATGTCTGTTAGGTACATCTGGTCTGATATGTAGTTTAAATTCAATGTTTCCTTATTGATTTTCTGTCTGAGTGATCTATCCATTGTTGAAAGTGGGGTATTGAAATCCCCTGCTCTTATTGTATTGCTATTCCTCTCTTCAGATATGTTAATATTTGCTTTGCTTTATATATTTAGGTACTCCTATGTTGAGTGTATAAGTATTTACAAATATTATATCCCCTTGATGGACAGATCCATCATTATACAATGAGCTTCTTTGTGTCTTGTTACAGTTTTTGTCTTATGATCTATTTTGCCTAATATTTCTACTCATGTGATTTCTTTAAAAGTAGGGCAGTGATACAACTCTGGCCAATAAGATTGTAAATGATGTCTGGTGGACAGCTTCTGGGAAAGTTTTTCTTGCTGTTAAAAGGGAAAAATGTATAATAAAAAGAAGATGGAAAAGGCAAATCCCTCATTAAAAACCCAGATATAGGTTTTTGAATGGGCAGATACCCAGATGTGTTATTAGTAAAGGAAATCTCATTTGCCCAAACCTGCCATCTGCTCATTATAAGAGCCTCTCTAGCAGTTATTTGTTCATGGCTAACTGTCTGGGCCATCCCAATGACCATCCCTTCAATAATATAATCGCCTGTGCTTTCTATAATACTTTCTGACAAGTACTTATTTCTTGCTCATCATTTATTTGTTCACTGTGGAGGAAAGATTTGGAGAGTGGTTGTTCATATAACTATTTTCTCACTATCCAATAATCCATTGAGTATTTGACAATTATCAGTTTTATATACCAGAACATTATCTCCATATTTCTATTTTCCTATTTTATTTCTTCTTTTCTATAATGTAACAGTGGTGTTCTATTCCTCATGAATGGACTTCTAATCACTCTCAAGGAACATTTTTATCTTGCCATTTGCTCTAATACAATTTTCTCTATCTCTATCTCTCTCTTTTAATTAAGTTGCATTTTCTTTTACTTCTGTAAACTGGGACAAATCATCCCAAAATTTTATAATGATGGAACATCCCGAAACTAAGGATTTTGGTGTTACCTCCTCTTTTCTTCAAGATTAATTTTCATATTTTTCTCAAATTATTTATAGTTTTCATTAGCTACTCATAATGTAAAACAAAATGCACAGCATTTTTGCTATTTTTGCTTTTTTTGTTATTTGTCTTTCTCTTGTACAGTCATTTAAAGTGTGCTTAGAGGATACTTTCTGATGTCCTCATTTTCTAACTTAGATGTCAGTAAACTTTTTCTGTCAAGAGCCAAAAAAATTATTTAGACCACATGTCTCAACTACTCCACTGTGCAACTATAGCCCAGGAACATCCATAGACAATACATAAAAGGATGAAGGTGGCTGTACCCCACTACTTCTTTATCAGAGCAGGAGATGGACTAGATTCCATGGACTATATAGTTTGTTAATGCCTATAAATCTAATCCATCAGTTTTCTATATTCTGGGTGGACAGAGCATCTCTTCGAGTTCCCCAGGTGATATAACCATAAGAAGCTCTGCAGTTCTACAGTTTTGGAAAGATGATTTTGAGGCTCTGAGTAACCTCAACTGTGGTACCTACATTGTACATACATTCCTAATATCAAACAGTTTACCTAAAATACAGTCTAGATAATGCAAAGTTTTAAACCTGTATTTTTGTTATAATCAAGGTTTTAATAAACAGTATACAATATCAAATAATATATGTCATTGTGTCTCTTTCCTTTTCCTATTAAATCAGATTTTTTCCCTCTTGTTTGTTTTCACCCACAGATATATAGAAGGCACAACCTTGTGGTCATAAGTAGATCCCTGGCTTCTCACTGCAAAATAAGAAAGTATCATTAAAGAGTGGCTGAACATATTTTTCACAAAATAAAGTGGTAAGAACTGAGGGACATGTTGCATCTGATCCCATTTTTTTCTGTCAAAAATTATTTTACTATATTTATGTGGGTCTATTTCAGGACTCTCTATTCTGTCCCATGGATCTATGTCTCTATTCTTTCATCACTACCACAGTGTCTTGATTACTGTAGCTTTATAGTAGGTCTCAAAGTCAGGTGGTATCTGTCCTCTAATTTTGTTCTTTTTCAATAATTTGTTGGTTCTTGTGGGTATTTTGTTTCTTTATATAAACTTTAGAATTGGGTGTCAATGTCCACAAAATAGTGCCTCCAAATTTTGATTAGAATTGCATTTAATCTATTGATCAAGTTGGGAAGAACCGACATCTTGGCAATATTGAATCTTCCTATCTAGAACACGAACAATCACTCTGTTTATTTAATTCTTCTTTACTTTTGTTCATAAGAGTTCTGTAGCTTTCTTTAAGTAGAGCTTGTACATATTTTGTTATATTGACACCTTAGTATTTCATTTTGGGGTGCTAATGTAAATGATATTGTATCTTTAATTTCACATTCTAATTCTTCATTGCTGATATATAGGAAAGTTTATATACTGTTGTATATAAACCTTGTAGCCTACAGCCTTGTTAAAATTGCTTATTAGTTCCAGGAGTTGTTGTTATTGTCACTGAAGTTACTAATTCATTCAGATTTTCCACAAAGATGTTATCTTTAAACAAAGAAAGTTTTATTTCTGTCATTTCCTTTTCTTGTCTTATTGCATTAGCTAATACTTCCGATATTAAAATGAGTGGTGAGAGGGGACATCCTTACCTTGTTCCTAATTTTAGTGAGAAAGCTGTGAATTTCTTACAATTTAGTATGATGTCAGGTGTAGATTTTTTAAAGATACTCTTTGTCAAGTCAAGGAAATTCTTATCTACTCTTAGTTTTTTGAGCCTGACTGCAGTCTTCTGCCTGAATTGCTGGTACAGAACATTATGAAAAGTAACTAGATTATTCTTAAAGCTAAAACATTTTGCATGAACTCAGAAACTCCCAGTGATGTGAGGCATGTGACAATCATTTGTGATTTCTAACTTCATGGCGAGTTAATGAGGTACTCTGCTCTGACCCCTTTACCTCCCTTTCACTATCATAGGATAGGACATTGATTACTGGCCTCTTGCTTGTTCTGAAACACAAGAGCCTCTTGTTTCTTAGAAGCCCATCTGGTCACATAGTTAATGGCCACTGTGTCTTCTTTCTCATAACTTTTCCTGAGTTAATTTCATTCTTTGCTCATGCCTGTTCATAGCCTCTAGCAATGGAAAATTCCCTAGTCTGAGTTTATATATATATAAGCTCATATGTAAAATTCCCTAGTCTGAGTTTCTCTCTCTCTCTCTCTCTCTCTCTCTCTCTATATATATATATATATATATATATATATATATAATATATTATATATCCAGAGCCCCAATTTATTGAAGCTCATCCCTAATTTGGAATTCTCTTGTTGATGTGATAAGAAGGAAGTAGAATGCATCTGAAATGTTCAACTTTCCACTTCTACCATGTAAAGAGAGCAGAACTGCCAATGCACCTAGAGAAGTTCTAAATAATAAAAGATCACTCAACAAAAAGTAACCAGAGAAATGAATAATAGACTCCACGGACATGTGTAGTATATATTGTGTAGCGTGTGTGCATGTGTTGTGTGTGCACATGTGTGTGTGTGTACATATGAGTATTTGAACTTGAATTTTCAGGATTGAAAGCTCAGTGAATATAACAGTCTTAGTTTTTATGATAAATTATTGGTGACTAATTTCTCTTGATAAGTCCTGGAAAATATCTTTCCAAAAGAGAAATGGAAGAATTCTGAAGAACCTAAGACAAAGGATGGAAACTAAGACAAAGAATAGTAGGTGCAATAAAAAAGGGGAGGAATGGTAGGTGAAATTTGGGCTTCTGCCAGCAAGTCTTGAGTAGGATAATCCCATCACTTTTATGTAAATTACAATCAAATGCATGCTATTCCTCATTTAATGGTTAGATAAAACTGTATGGGGTTAGATTTTACTTGGAGAGGAGATCAAATGGAATAGTGTAAAGTATAATTTGGGATTTGGGAGGCTATAGCTGTACTAAGAATAGACAAAAGTTATTATTAAAGGGCTCTTGTGAACTCATTGTCAGTACCCCAAGTTCTGGTCTCTGGTCCATGGAAGGATTTTAGGGCCGTTAAAAGCATAGTTTTAAGGGAAATATTCCAATCTTCAGTTAGTGGGAGTTTTTGTCCAAGACCCAGATGGAAGGTGTCAACAAAATAAACTTGTCCCCCTCCTCTATCTTTACCTCCCATTGATAAACAAACCTATACCACTGGGTTTGTTTATTCCAAAGTGAATAAGCATGTGCTAACCTCCAACAAAACATTGCTGTTTTCACACTCCAGTGACTCTAAGGCCATCTGTCTAGGTATTAAATATTTCAATTTTTCCCATAAAATGGTCATCAAGTATGATATCTTGCAATCTCCATCCACAGAGACTCCTGACCAAGGTAATGATGATAGGCTCAAGGCTCTATGCAGGAGAATCTGAGAGCCAGGAATGATGTAAAGCAATGACATATGAACACTTAGGAGGTAGACTGAACTAGAGGCAGAAAAATCTAAGTTCTACCAGGATTATGCTCCAACATATGTAAACTAAGGTACTTCCCTTAGCTTTAATACTGGTTAAAAGAGAATGATTGAACACATATACTACATGTCCAGTACACTTAAAGATGGGTAAAAGTCCTTACTTTGAGGGTATTCAAGAAAATTGGGGATGTCAGACAAGTACGCAGGATGGGATATAAACCAAGTCCTCAGAAAAAGAGAAACTATGCAGAAAGGATGAGAGAGGGTATAAAAAACATCTGACATGGTTGAGGAGGGACTCAAAAGCCAGCTGTCCTTAATAGAGTAGATCTATGATTCTCAGGCTCTTGCCAGGACTTGATACGTAACTTTCATGTAGGTTCCACACAGCTACAAGCTATGATGACTTAAAGAAACTTTGAATTTTACCAGAAAACAATATGAACTCTATCCCTTTCTTTCCTTCTCAAGAATTCATATGAGCATTGCAAGTGAGTAAAAATTACAACATATTTGCAACAGAGGTAAATTATTTAGCATTTCAAAGATTTAACTATCCTTAATATCACTTGTAGCTCAACCTAAAGACTCCACATCAGTTGAAAAGGATTGATAGTCTTGAATCTTTGAGGTTTTTTAGAAATAAAAAGGGTAAAACACTAAATAATCATGAAACAATATTACCAGCATTTTTTATTTTTAAAAAAGAGGGTGGAAGATATAATCAGCCATAAATATTCAGCAATTGATTATCAAAAATGTGTACTAGGCTTCTGGATATAATCTGAAATGTAGTTAAGTATTCATATAAAAATGGTTTTATAATATAATGGAATAAGCAGTTTGCAATCTATCTGATGTGATTACATATCGATATTTATTCTCTCTCCTATCTTCTTTATTTTCTTGATGACATTGTCTCAGCTAGACATTAGGGAAATAGAAAACAAGTGAATTATAGGTCAATGCTGGCAACTCAAGACACAGATAGTCAATATCACAACTTGAATATATTGAACCATTTTGGGACAGTTGGACATAGCTGAGATTCTCTCAACTGAATCCAACTCACCTGCCCCAATTTGGCCTCTGTGCCTGGGAAGCAACTTAGAGCTGTGAAGAGGGTATGCATTTGTGAAGCAGACAGATCTGAGTTGAAACATGTTTCATCCCTAGGTCATCTTAAGAAGTTAATTTATTCTCTCTGAGCCTTATTTTGCTTAAAAGGAAAATATAGCATCTACCATTTTGAGAATATTAGACATTTTGTCTTATATATGCCTACTGAAGCTTTAGACTTGCTAACTCATTTCATCCTGACAACACTAAAAATTAAATGATATAATGTATAAACATCTGTCTAATAAACATTCAGGGCATTTTTCTTACCTTAATTTTGCACTCACATGATATTAAACTACCAATTTGATATGTTCCACTTAGAGAGCTATGGGAGTATATATAGAAGAGAAACTTCTGCCCAGGACCGGAAATAGTAACTTCACCTTATGATCAATGTATCTATGGGGCAATAGCAAATGTTTAGATTCACTTTGCCTTTACTTTGCTTAATGCACTTAAAACTCTCTTCACCCATACCCTCTATGATAAACAGGCCTACAGCGCCATTTGTAGATAAATAAATACGTAAATAAATAAATAAGTAGATTCCCAGAGCCAGCTTGGAAGAACGTTTGATAATCTGAACCATTACGGAGGTGAAATTTCATTACACAGATGGTGACATCCCGATGTCTATCATCAAAACACAGCAGGTAGAAACTATCAGCCAGGCCCATTCCCTTCTATAAAATTACACTTATATTAATGTCACTCCAGATTTCATTATGCGGAAAATGATATTGCACAGGTCTTCAGCACTAGGAGGACAGCAGGGGGTGGGGGTAGAGGGGTGGTGAGGGAAGAATAAGGGGTAGTGATGGGAGGGTGGCAAAAGAGACTGTGGAGAGGCCATAGAAACAAATTCAGATGCGGGTTGCCTAGGACTAGCAGATAGACAAAAAAGTATATCAATGTATATATAAATGTATATTTTAAAAATTCTTGTTGATTCTGCTGCCAGTTCATGCTGCCTCTTGATTGACTCACTGCCAGATGTCCTCTGCAAGCCCCTGATGGAATGTTTCAAAGGCCCTCCTGTGGGAAGTAAGGAGATTTGCTGTTAATTTTATTAATGAAGGATGACAGGCATCTCTGTTAAGCCAACAAGATGCTACACCAATCCAAGATAAATGCCCCTGTGTTTGGAGCATGCATCCCCACACCCATTTCATGTCTTTCTCTGTTTCTATCTCTCTCTGTCTGTCTCTCTTTCACACACACACACACACACACACACACACACACACAGGCAATAAAAAATTGATTAAGAAACAAAAGAAAACATCTACTTATTTACATATAGGTATTCTGCTTTCCAAAGAGGGAGGAAAAAGGATTGCATGAGAGCCTCCTGGGTGGAGTAGAGGTGAATGACAGCAAATCCTACTCATTTCTGTTGCTGTTTCCCATTAGTCTCCTCCATTCCTACACCTTCTCTTTCTGTTCACTCCCCCTAGAGAAATCACTGCCCTTTCTGATAGGAATTAGGGTGCCATATTGTTTTTCTAACTGGCCCCACTACTCCCACTTGGGCCCTTCTATTTTCTCTTCTATGCTGTGGCAAGTCTGGTCTTCGCATAATACAAATCTGTTGTGCTATGGACATAAGATGTAGCCTTCCTTCTGTAAATGATCACTGACTGTTCACTAGTGTTGGGGATGTGTAAGACTTGTCTCCCCTTAAATTAGTACTTTTTTGGTTGTTTGGTTTCATGTTCTATTTTAATCCCATTATGCTGCCCCTTTGGTGTATTCCACCCTTCACCCCTCTAAACCTATCAAGGAGGTATTATATCCTACACTCCATGACTTCCTTATACTGTCCCTTCCAAAGAAATGACCATCACACATATCTTGGTTTGAATCCTATCCAACCTTAAAGAACAGGCCATCTCTTAACTTCTCTACAAAAATTTCTTCTCAAGCATTTTGACCTCCACTCATCTCTTCTCAATTGTATAATATTTATCTAGAGTATACTTTTGTATATAACTTTTATTGCTTTCTAAGAGATGTATACCGATCTGATCTCATCAAATGTAGTATTATGTCCTCTGCTTACAGTGTCTTTTTAAAAATCTTTCACAATACTAGAGTGGCAGTAGTGCCTTAAACTAGGCAGTAAATATATAATGAGGAATGGTTGAAACAAAGAATGAATTAACTAATAGTGCTGCTCATGAAGGAATTGTTGGGTATTTTTTATTTTCAATGAGCATATATATATATTGTATTTAAAATATATATCTTCCTAGTTTCCCATTCATATTGTTTTGCAGTTTCAGGAACTGTAATATTCTCAGTAATCCCTTTCCTGAGGTCATTTCATGCCTCAAGATTAAACAATTATAATGTTATTCTCTTACCATGTGGACTCCTCAGGCATTCTTCCTGGGGTTCCTTCATCTCTTTTTTTCCACAATTCTTTTACAGGACATTGTATGAATTAAATGACCAAAACTAAAAAAAATAAAAAAAATAAAATAAATAAATAAATAAATAAATAAATAAATAAATAACCAAAACTGGACTTCACTCTTGTAATATGGGCTGTAGAACTTTGCTAAATAACCTCAGTATTGAAATGATGCACTCTTAACTGGGTTCTTTCAAACTTTCAGGTACCCACAAATTAATAATTTGGGCTTGTTGACTCTTAGAAAACTCACAAAGATTTCAGTGCAGTGTGCTTGAGGGACTCTCTTAGAATCGCAATGATTTTAACCCACGATGTGTTTCTCTGCAGGTGCAATACGGAGCACATTTTGAGAAATATTGGTTAGAGAGCAATTAAATAGAAATGTGTGAGTATGTATGTAAAGTTATTAATAGGGAAAACTAAACACCAGCAAGCTGATAATCTAGTTTCTTCTACTGCTCTCTATAACTTATTTATCTCCATTCACTCGACAGGAAATTCTGAGTTTCAAAGCATGTGCCACTCCATTCATATCTGCATTCTCCACCAAAAACTACTTATAAAATTACCCACCACTCTAATCAGACTTTTCATTTACTAAGTCAAATAACATCTACGCCTTGATTTCCTTAGTTAGTTTGAACATTGATAATACCATCTGAATGCCTACAGAATGAATAAAATTGATATCTTCAAATTTTCCTCTTTAACCCAAATTAATCTTCAATTGGTGCAGCACACTTGGAATTTTTGGAACTTTCTTGCTCTAGTACTACTCCTTTGCTAGTCTGTAATTCTCCTAACCTCCTCCCATTATCCAGTTTCTGATATGACTAGTAAACACATACATATGCATACATGCACAGACACACAGACACATGTCCACACACACCCCTGAATTTCAAGGACAATTTAACTGTATTTTACCCTAGCCTTGGTTCTTATAAAACCTCTTGTTCTTGACTAAATTCACATATAGCTTTAATTTTTTTTTAAGTTCAGTATGATATAGTCATCTCTGAATAGAAGATCAAGTTGACACATATATGCTTTATATAAAAAACAAAACAAAACAAATTGACTTGGACTTACAGTCAATTAACTTGATTAATTTGAATATACTTCTCTATCACAGGAAATCCAATTTAATTTGTTTGAGGTAAAATGTAAATATAATAAAATTCTCGCATGTTTAGTGTACATTTTGGAGACTTTTGAAAACTACACATATATTTAACTACCAGCACAATTAATTTATAGAACATTTCCATCAACTCCAACGTATTCCTGTGTACCTTCAGATTCACTTATTACTCCTCTCTGAACACCCTTCACCAGGCAAATACAGATCTAATTGCACTCAATTTTCATTTTCTAGAAATTCATATAAATGTAAACATATTGTATATACATTTTTATGCTTGGCTTCTTTAACTCAGGATATTGTTTTGTGTATCAGTGGCTTGCTGTGTTATTACTATATTCCATTTTGTGAAGGTACAACATTTTGTTCATGTGTTTACCTGCAGATGGAAGTTTAGGTTGGAAGTTTATTATAAATAAGAATACTGTGAAAATTTGAGAACAAAGCTTTGTTTGGAGATGTTTTTATTTCCCTTAGATAGATACTTAACAGTGAAATTACTGGGTTATATGCTAAATGTATATTTATCTTTGTGGGAAATTGCTAAACAGTTTTCCTTAGTGGTTGCACCATTTAAATTCTCACCAGTGGAGCACCCACCTGAGTGGCACAATCAGTTAAACATCTGACTCTTGGTTTTGGCTCAGGTCATCATCTCAGAGTCAAACTCTCAGGGTCCTGAGAGGGAGCCCAGTGTAGGCCTCCTCACTCAGTGTGAAGTGTGCCTGACTTTCTCACTCTCTTTTTCTGCCCCTCCCCACCTACATGTGTATGCACACATGCTCACATCTGTGTACATACTCTTGTTCTCTGTCTCTAAAATAAATAGATCTTTAAAAAATTCTCACCAACAAACATAAAAGTTCATTTACTTCACACTTTGACCATCACATAGACAATTATTTTAATTTTAGCAATTCTAGTAGTTGTGTAGTAGTATCTTATTATGGTTTTAATTTGTATTTCTCTGATTACTAATAATGATATTTCAATGCTTGTTGGCTCTTCATACATGTCTTCTGAAGTACCTATCCACATATTTTGCTCAATATTTTATGGGTTTGTCTTCTTTTTTGGGAAGTTGGAAAAGTGTAACTTACCATTTTATAGCTATTTCTTTCATTTTAATAATTGAGTTTTTCAAAGAACAGAAGTCTTTAATTTGTATGAAGTATGATGTATTCACTTTCCTTTTATGGTTCATGGTTTTTGCACCCTAAGAAATCTTAGCATTTCCAAGGATTGCAATAATTTTCTCTTATGCTTTATTTTAGAAATTTTATAGCTTTAACTTTTACATTCAAAATTTGCATGTTTTAAGTTAAGTTTTTAATGTCATGTAAGGTAGAGGTCAAGGTTCAGTTTCTTCTTTATGGATAATCCAAATGTTCCAGCACCATTTGTTGAATAAAGCTCTCATTTACCTATTGAATTACTCTGTCACCTGTGTTAAAATTTATTTGATAATATATGAGTTGGCCTACCTCTAGACTTCCAATTCAATTATTTGTATAATCCTATATTTGCTAATTTGAGTTGAAGAGTTTACAGTGATTTTGACTTTAGGAGCCCAAGGGAATAAAAAGCTCCTAGAAATCATAAAGCAGATATAAGTAATTATCCATCCAATGATTAGTACAAGAATATCATTCTGAAGACAGAGACTAATAACAGCATTGATTCTGGACCATAGAGAATTTGAACCATAGATACATGTATCTAGTCTCTTCAGGGGAGTTAGAACTTCCTCCTGGGTCAACATTGGAGAGCTCTGGGTTTGAATATTGCTGATTGCTTAGCATTCTTCTTCTCTGAATATCCATAAAGCAACATACTCACAAAGGGTTGGTTCCACCTAACAAGATCCAAGTCAGAATATGGAGACAGGTGAGAATGGCAAGAACGACTATGTGTCAATGACATTTCAATATTACCAATTAACTCATTTTATATATATATATATATATATATAATATTATATATAATATTATATATATAATCCACTGCAAAATGAAAATACAGAACTACTTATTCAGATATCATTATGAACTTCACATTAAACAAAGAAGTATGGGCTCTTCTAAATGTGAGGTCATGTGTGACTTAAGAGCTTGCATCCATGAAGCTGGACATAAATTGATAAGGTGACCTAAATTATCCCCATGTAACAAATGACAAAACCACAGAACAGAAGTGTTCACTGGCTTCCATAAAGTTGTGTAGCTGAAGTCATGAAGCTAAAGAGGAAAGGCTTTCTGATTCTAAAGACTGTCTACACTAAAACTTCCAATCACTTTACCATGTGATATAAAAAAAATAAGCTGAGGAAAGTAAAGAGGGCACAGAGAAAAAAAAAAGGGAGGGGTGGGAAAATAGCTCTGTACCCCTTTTGTCAAAACAGTTTGAAATTTTGAGAATCAGCCTTGCATTCAACAGGCAAATACACATACAGGACCAGAACCCTAGGGATTTGTCCTTGGCATATGCATACTTAATACGCTTTCTGAGTAATAATAGGTAGTTTATTCATAGTGGTCAAACCTGGACTCAAAATCAACCCCAGCAACTACAGACAACCAGAGCTCTACATCACAGATCCAACCTCCTTCCAGTTCATGTAAAGAGCCCAGAGTGCAGAAAACAGTAAGGACCATGCCACTTTTTGGCATGGTTAATATTTCAAATATAGAGAACAAAGATAGACATTGAGGGGAAAGCAAAGATGGTGGACAAATAAAGCAGAGAAATAGAACCAATAAGAGAGAATTCAAAATTTCCTGAGATGGTATCTGGTCAAAGATCACAATAGGATAACCCGGCTTCAGTATAAAACTTAGATACAAATGAAAGGAACAAAATTCTAGTAAAAGTAATGTCAGCAGGATCAAATTTCACTTCTATACAGCAATGCTTCAAATGCTAAATAATTCTTTCATCATTTTCTTCAAAATATTCATTTTACATTCAATTTTCTCATAAAGGAAAATAAAAGCAGAGAAGGAAAAATGAAATCAAATAAGAAAACAAAATTATAAGAGAACCTTTTGCTTCATTGCTACAAAACCTCTTGTTCCATCATTGTGCCTGCCTTTGGAGGTTCCTCCACTCATCGGAGAGAACACAGGGGAGCATGTTTTCCTGCCCAATGTGGAATCAAACACTCAGTCTCTCCTCTGAGAGGCTTTGTTGGCAGTCACACATGGATCTGCTCCAGGACCGGCAGATTTCAGGCCCCTGGAGAGATGTGAGATTGCAAAGGGCAGGGAAGATTGGCAAAAATATTGACTTTGATATTTCATCACTTCACATTTCTAAAGAGTAGAAATGCACTGACAACTGCACCTTTCTAATCAGATACTACCAGAGGTCCCCAGCATAGCACACACACTAGAGACTGCAATACCAACAAAGCCCCAAACAGAATGATTTATATTAGAGCAAAGTCATCAGCAGCATTTCTGGTTCTCTCTCTGCTTGATTTCTCTGTTCATCTGTTTGGGTAGTACTTTACAGCTCCTATTATGGGCCTTCTCAACTTCTGGCTGTTTTCAGATGCTCTTTTGACCTCATTCATCCTTCTAGTGTGTATATAGCTTCCTTGACTCTTAAGCTCAAAATGGTGACAAGTAGCACCCCAACTTTTTTCCCTGACAATTGTTCCAATATCGTAGATTTCATTTGAGCAGAAACAGTGAATACTACTCAGTGCTTGGGAGGATGTATTTATCTGGGAATGGCATCATCTTTGTGGGGTTGTATATTCCAAGGGTAGAGGCTTGTGAAGCATAAGGAAAAGGGTATTTAAAGGAGTAGTTGGAGGAAACCCAAATCTGATTCATATGTTTTTTAAGATAATTTTGAAAGAGTTTGACTCATAAAATAATATAGCTGATAAACTGAAGAATAAACATCTTATCCTATGAAAAAGTTATTTTGCCAATAAGATATATAAGAACAATGTAATTTTTGTCTGATCATTTTCTTTTTTAAAAAAATTTTATTTATTTATTTATTTATTTATTTATTTATTTATTTATTTATTTTAAAGATTTTATTTATTTATTCATGAGAGACACAAAGAGAGAGAGAGAAAGAGAGAGAGAGAGAGAGAGAGAGAGGCAGAGACACAAGCAGAGGGAGAAGCAGGCTCCATGCAGGGAGCCCGATGCAGGACTTGATCCCAGGTCTCCAGAATCGCACTCTGGGCTGAAGCCAGTGCTAAACCGCTGAGCCACCAGGGCTGCCCAGGTTTTATTTTTAAGTAGTCTCTACACCCAGTGTTGGGCTCAAACTCACAACCCTGAGATCAAGAGTTGCACAGTTCAGTGAGTGAGCCAGGCAGGTGCCCCTAATTATTTTTTAATACAAGTTTTCTTTCCTGTTTTTTGTTAGGTACTATAATAACTTTTTTAAAAATGTGGTTTATGCCACCAATATTTCTACCACCCTTCTATGATGTGTGACTATAATCCTATGTACCCCTCAAAATCCAGACCCATTGTCACCTCCCCTATGAAGCTGTCCCCAAACCCCATGTGCTGATTTACTCAGCCCCTTCCTTGCACATCCTACTGTTTGGCACTTACTACCTCTTGTTACAATATGTGTCTGAACATATGCCTTTCAGATAGGGAGCTTAAGTTGTGTTTATTTTATATTTTGACCTCCTGTAAAGACCGTAGGCTTTGTCTTGGTGCATATTAGGTGTTCAAAGTCTTGTTGTTTTTGTTGCTGCTATTTTTTCACTAGAAATATGACTCTTGGTTAGAATTGAAATAGCACATTTTGGCAGTTTGCTTTGCTGACATCTTTCCAAACAACATCCTCAGCTACTTATTCCTCATTTAGGCATTACTTCTAACTGCATTTTCTCCTACATTAAAATCATTCTTTCTTGGGATCCGTTTTCCTGCTTGATCCTTACTAATATATGAGAACAGAAAATTTACCTAATTCTTGGTATTGTTATAAGGCCAAAAGGAGATAATGTTTTAATACATTCTTGGCACATGCTAAGTCCTCAATATGTGCTACATGATATCACGTACAGAATAAGCATTCAACTATGATATATATTATAAGCATTATTCAGAATACTATCTGATTTTAGAATCATCTTTAGTTAGACAAAGCATGGCCTTGAAAAGCATTTAATGGGTAGCACTCCTTATCTTCCAACTATCTCAAAGAGATATTCCACCCCCTTAATCTTCTCTGGCGCTGAAACCATCCATTGCCTTAGAGCTCTTTCCAACCTCAGCTTGTCAGGAAAGTACGATTAGGGACCGGGCTTTTGAAGAACTCTTTTAAATCTGTTTCTGTGCACTGTCCACTTAGTAATGGTGGAAGGAGATGGACAAGTTGTCGTTTCTTGAGGGAAACACAGCAATTACAGCAACCTGAACCCATTGGTTTGTAGTGCACCTGTTGCACACTGCCTTTACCATGATTGGAAATCCAAGGTTGCTTTGCCCACACCCATATACAAACACACACACACACACACACACACACACACACACACACACACACAAAAACTCTATAATAATGAGGAAAGCAAGACAAAACCAGGCACAAAAGAATGCTAACGATCTATTCATGTATGATACATTTTCTTTTATAGAACCCTTTAAATTGATTCTTATCTAAGTTTCACAAAAGCAAAAGAAAATAAAGACTGATCAGACCAGTCAGAAAATACTTTTATAAGTGATTCAGGTAAAGTTACCTCCATCATAGGAGAAGAGGAAGTGGGAGGCAAAGATAAGGCCATGCCACCTGCCGGGGTCAGAGATGGCACTGAGTGCAGCACTCTTTGGCCCATCTGCTTCACTTCACCATGAATTCCAAGAAAGCACTAGCTCTGGGCCAAGCCCCAAAAGAATATGGCAAAATGCACATGGGACTCAATGATTGGGGATAGTGATCTGATGGAGTTGAACTTGCAAGCCTCCGGGAACCAGCCCCTTAGGAAGCTCACTAACTTGTGCATAGTCTTGTGTGTTCCCTTGATCATCTATTCCTCTATAGTTGCCCAAAATTTATCTCAGACTTAAATGCTTTTGTCTATTTCCATAGCATTTCCATCTTCCACTTACTAAAATTTGTTCTTCAAACCTACATCTGGAAATAATTTGGAAATGCCAATCCCACAGAAATGATCCCTGTCAGATGAACTTGCCTTTGAGCAAGGAATAGTGAGGGTGGAATCCTAGCCATACCAACTGGTTATAGAGGAATGTTTTCAAACAAGGAAGCTACTATGATCCATCAACTCATACCTCATCATCCAGTCTTCTTAGTGTGTGTAGTTCTGGGGCAATAGTACAAGTGGAGATCCATATAATATATGTTTAAATATTTAAAGTTTTTATAAGTCAAACCAAGAAACAACTAAATTATATTTGATCTTCCTACATTAAAATACATATTTTCATAACAACCTAGAAGGGCACATTTGAAGTTAGAATTCTGTGACTCTTCAGTGTCCTGGACCAGAAACATGGTAGTGTGAGGAAAGCTGATTCTCTTTCTCTTCCTATCACTGGCTCTGTCCAGCAATGCAGGTATACACACGTGTGATCACTTGAGACTACACATCAAACTCCATCTACACCTGTTGTAAAGAGTTTCCTTTTGGCTAATGCTTGACCCTAGGAATGAGTACACTGATCACTTCCTCAGAAGTGAGACTTGGGAAGGCCCTGCACAGCCCTTAGAAGTGAGCTTGGGGCTGATTTGGCAGAGAATGCCAAAGTCCCGGGAATGTAGAGCATGGTCTAGAAAAAGAATAAGATTTCCAAGTGAACATATCTACACCGTTTCTTTTTTTTTTTTTAGATTTATTTATTTATTTCTGATAGACATACTGAGAGAGAGAGAGAGAGAGAGAGAGGCAGAGACACAGGAGGAGGGAGAAGCAGGCTCCATGCAGGGAGCCCACCGTGGGACTCGATCCCGGGACTCCAGGATCGCGCCCTGGGCCAAAGGCAGGCACCAAACCGCTGAGCCACCCAGGGATCCCCATCTACACCATTTTATAAGCATCTCCCACTGTGTGGAGGCCCAGGAGAGAGGAGGGCCAGAAAGGTCCTCTCTAAAGCCAGGGTCCAGACTTAAGATTCCTCTTGCCCGAGATTAATGTGGCACTGCTCATCAACACCAGCTGGATCAGCCTGTGTTGGGAGCAAATTTAACGCAAGGTTCAGGATAAAAAAGATATGGTGGTTATTTTGAGAGTCTAAAAGACTAAGGTATAGCAAACTTGAAAAAATATTGATGTGATGAAATTTCCTTTTCACCTACCAGCCCTTAATTTCATCCATGTTTTAGAAAGTGAAGGAAAGGTTGGGGAAGAATTTGAGATTCTCTCAAAGACTCTATTGGGGGAATTTAGAAGCAACATTGACTGCTGGAGAGGGAGAAAAATGTGTTTGTGGTCTTCAGGGAAGGTGGCACTTCTGCAACAGATGGGCCAACTGAATTTTTTTTTAATGATGATTTTATGCCTTTGGCAGAAGTTTTCCATGTAATTTAGGAAAGAGGGAAAACAACATAAAGACAATTGATGCTATTCTATAAGACTGGGGAAGGACATCAAAATTAGAGTTTTTAGGGGTGCTAGGTTGAAAACATAAAATATTTATGAACATTTTATGAAAAGATTTGCCTTGGAAATTAGCAGAATAAAGCCAGGTTTCAAATACATATTGTATTGGGTCAGCTGTAGGATATGAAGTTCTCTGAAAGGAAAGGGTCAGTAAATTAAGTGAAACCAGTGTCTTTTATTAGCTCTCTCACTTCTCTCACCTATTTCACTACTTTAACTGCCTGCTGACGGTTTTCCCTGCAACCTAAATCTGCACTTTCCTATCCATCCTCTCAAAAACCTTGCTAAAAGTGAGTTTGAATGTGTAATCTCTAAGCATTTTTAGCTGTTCCTTATCAGTTGCATTTGAATTTCATACTCCTTAAAGCAACTTGGGAAAATGACCCCCAGTATCTGGCCTTGATCAGTTTTTTTTCTAGCTTCATTTCCTGACTACATCCCCTAAATAATCCCTGGAAGGTTTCTTTCTAATATGACATGCTCCTTTAAGTCCCATGCTTCTGCATATTCTATTCCTTTTACCATCTCCACCTCTTTTCACCACACTTGCTCTTGATGAACACTACTTATCTATTAATTCTTTTTTAAAAAATCATCTTTTCTTGAACATTTTACAACTCCCCAAAGGAGAGTTAGTTATTTCTTCCTCTGTGTTTGCCATACTTTGGTTGGGCACATCCCCAGTAGAACAGTGTACGTGTCATATAGGTCTGCTGGCTCACCTTCAGCATTTTCTTCTAAGCCAACTACCTCCCTTTAAATTCCAAAGGTCTGCTAAAGTTAAGGACAAGAAAATAACATCTAACGAAAGAGAACCTCACCTGTTTCTTGTCTCTTTTTTTTTTAAGAGTATGAATTTTATTTTTTTCCTCAGAAGCTTCTCAGAACTACCTATTAGGTCATATGCCTACCCCTAAACCAATCACTGGTGAGTGTAATGAAACTACCATGCTTAGTTAAAGAACTTGGAATAGTGTTATCTTCCCTGCAGGACAGGTAGTTGCATAAAAGTGGAATTCTTATGAGAAAGTAGGATAGGAAAATAAGCATTGGGATTGGCAACCAAGAGCATTTGCTCCAGAAGTGAAATGTCTTGATCCAAATGAGATTCACTAGTCTTGTAGCCTAGCATGTATAGGTACTGTGATTACAAAACATAAAATTTAAAACAAAACAAAAACTACTGGAGGATTACTTACTGAGAAAATTAGCACTTCTCAGAAGATCTTGTCTTCCAAGTTGCAATCTGAGCTCTGAAACATCACCTAATATTTGCTGCTGTTTTTTCCACCTATAACAATATTTGAATCCTGAGACCATGATTTGGAGCTGTCCACTTGAGTCTTATGATTATTCTTAAAAAATAGCTCAAAATCTTTGTTTTCTGGTTCTCTATAGTGATAAAAGCCAAAAGAAGGATAATTCAACCCCAGGTAACAAAAAAATTCAGTAAATTGGAAATTGGAACTTTGTGTTAGTCATCTCAAAACTCCTTAATTTCATAGGAATAGGCTTTTTTAAAAAGGGCTGTAGTACTTTGCAAAAATATTAGGAATGAATTTTGGTACCAGATAAATTTGGAACTTACTGAATCCCCTATGGAGGTTCTTCTATAACCATGGTCAATGACAAAAATTAATAGCAGTCTACCATTATATTCGAGACTGCATAAGCCTTGGATTCCTGATAACCAAGTGTTTTACACCATTGGACTAAGATTTCTGGCTAACTGGTGTTCTAGACTAAGACCAAAGACTCTAATATACCCTGGGGAAAATAATACCAGCTAAGGCATTATGATATACATTATAAATGATAAATATTGCTTTTGCCATATCTCATTATAACTGGTATTGTTCATATGTGTTCTAATTATTCTTTTTACTACACAAAAGATGTATTGGTAGCTAGATTTACTATGTAGTCCATAGCTTATAGATAGATGATCTGGTAACATCTGGGTGGGATTATGATGGAATTAAAGGAGAAATATACAACATATGGAGACTGTGAATTCCAACACAAACAGCATTTAAAGGAGCCTGTGATATTCCCTGTGGATAAAGTAAACCGAGATGTCTTTGAATTGCCTCCCTGCTGAAAGGCAATGATTGTGTTTATGTTTTCTTCTCATGGATTATATTAGACAGATGCATCCTTGAAACTGAATATCTAGCAAGATGGCGGCCAATGGCATGAAGGATAGAATATCTACATTTACCACTCTAGAGAAAGAATCAGTGAACTAGATGGTTGGGAGAGCAGAACAGCAAATGCAAGCTGGAGCTATCTTAGGCAAATTATCAAACTATGCCCAATATCTCTTACTTTATGAATCTGCCCTATCCATAGACCAGCGCTTGGAAAATAAGTACTGAAGTGTTCTTCAGGCAGAAATGCTACTGACTGGGGCACCTGGGTGGGTCAGTGGTTGAGCGTCTGCCTTTGGCTCAGGTCATGATTCTGGGGTTCTGGGATGGAGACTTCCATCAGGCTCCCCACAGGGAGCCTGCTTCTCCCTCTGCCTGTGTCTCTGCCTCTCTCTGTCTCTCATGAGTAAATAAATAAAATAAAAAAAAAGGAAAGAAGAAAGAAAGAAAGAAAAAGAAAGAAAGAAAGAAAGAAAGAAAGAAAGAAAGAAAGAAAGAAAGAAAGAAAGAAAGAAATGCTACTGACTGAATCAGGATCAGACACTCCTGTGAGTCAAATGGAACTGGGCAGATACTGCATGATGAACAATAGTGTATTCAGTCATAAATGACTCTATCCAATAAGGTTAATAGTAACTAAATAGGCCAATCAGACTAGTTTCTTCTGTTACTTGGACTGAAGTTCGGAGCAGTTTGAAAGGCCAGGAAATGGACACAGATATAACAGAAATGAATGTACAATGAGAAGAGTAAAGTTCCACTTACCCACCTTGCCCCAAGGATGGGAATTGTGTTGGAGCTAAAATCAAGAATGGATTGATAATCGGAGACTTATTTTACATACCTTCTCTAGTAAATAAAAACAAAGAGATACAGAGGACAGTGAATTTACATCTTGATGAGGCCAAATTAAGAAAAAAAAAAAAGCTCTGCAAATAAGCCCTTGAATAAAAATGGTCACATTAGCACATATTAAATAGTGTATATCAAAATGCCCTGGATGATATTTGATTCCATAGGTTAGCAAGAGACTGTTTGGTATAAGTAACTGAATCTAGGACAAAACACAAAATATTGGTGATATATTGATCCTTCATTTAGAGAACATATATACTTATGCATATCTGTTTGTATGTATGTTTGTGTACATATTTCTGCTTTTCTCATTTAGCAAGTAGTTATGGAGAGAACATAATTTGCTTTCAATAATGTGCTTTCAGGAATAATAGGGGATATTATGAGAAATTATGTATTAAGAGAAATTATGTCCTCTGACCTCTTAAGGTTGTTTGGATCACACATATCACAAAAAGAGAAAAAAATCAAGGCAAGCCTAGGCCAGCTCATGGATTTGAAGTCATCAAACTATGTAATCAGAGATGCTTAGATTTAAAAGGAACTGTAGGGATCCCTGGGTGGCGCAGCGGTTTGGCGCCTGCCTTTGGCCCAGGGCGTGATCCTGGAGACCCGGGATCGAATCCCACATCAGGCTCCGGGTGCATGGAGCCTGCTTCTCCCTCTGCCTGTGTCTCTGCCTCTCTCTCTCTCTCTCTCTGTGACTATCATAAATAAATTAAAAAAATTTAAAAAAAAATAAAAAAAATAAAAGGAACTGTAGAGGTCATATCAATAGATATACATGGAATGAATAATTGGTCTAATGCATGAAAGATCCAATGAATCTAATAAGAGCCCTACTGAATTGCCTGCTATATTGCCTGGAATTGTTATTTACTTTTCATGTATATTAATTAACACTTCTGTACCCTTCACTCAGTGTTTGCATCATGCCTTGTGTATGGGACATAGTTAAGGAGTCCTTGGTACATCTTTATTGAATTTATACTGTCAGAATATCTGTGCTAAATGGGGAGGAACAGATATTCATTTTGTTTTCATCAATCAATCAAAAAAGACTTGTTGAATATTTAATGAGCAATAAATGTGTAAGATAGTATAGGATAAAATGTATATTCATGAATAAACACCAAGGGAATTCAAAAAAACAAATTGTAAATTCAGAAAAATAATCTATAATATAAATATCTTTCAGAGAATTGTGATTTCTTTTATGGATAGCAATTTTTGTTGTCGATGAGGTTCTTCTAGTCTAGACAAAAAATTGTATTTCCACAAAACAAAATATTTCTAATTTCACTGATGTCAATATCTGTCTCCTAATATTAACCTTCCTAAAACACCCTATCCAAGTTGGATACAGTTGAAAAATTGTTTGTTCATCATAGTCCTTGTATGGGTTCTCTGTCACTTTTTTTTTTTTTTTTTGTCCCTCTGACTCCTCCTTCAGCTCCTTCCATAGGGATTGCTTAAAATTATTTTACCTTTGTTACTATACCTAAACTCCCTGAGGTCACAAACTGTTTTTTCATTTTTGTTTTTTTACTACTGGGTCCTCTGGGCCCACCACAAGGTGACCCTCACTTAGGAGCTTAATGTGTATACTTTAATAAAAATGTAGGGAAGGATTATGGTTTTTAGTCCTGATCCCCTTCTTGAGCTGCAGACTTACATGGACCAATCCTCAGCATGAACATTACCAGGCTTCTCAACCAAGATTTCCAAAATTCAAATTCATCTTTCATCAAAATAAATCCACAGATCTTCCATCACTGCAGATATACCCTAATAACTGAGTCTCTGGACTACTGATACTTCTGACCAGAGGCCCAGAACATCAGACTACAATCATATGAAGATGGGGAGCATGGGTAGCTCAGTCAGTTAAGTGTTTGCCTTCAGCTCAGGTCCTGATCCCAGGGTCTTGGGATGGAGCCCTGCATGCTGGATGAGGCTCCCTTTTCAGCAGAGAGCCTACTTCTTCCTCTGCCCTTCCCCCTCTTGTGCTCTCTCTTTCTCTCTCAAATAAATAAATAAAATCATAAATAAATAAATAAATAAATAAATAAATAAATAAATAAAGTAAAACAAAAGAAAATAAAATCATATGCGGAGGACTCCTAGTAACCTATCATAACACCACAGAGTTTCCTAAAAGGAGACCTAACAATGGGTATCCTCTTTAGAGTCAGTATATGTATATGATATACCTAGGCTGATTCTATGTCCTCCTGTCTGCTTCATAAGAGGCTTCTGAAAATTGTTCTTACTAAATACTCTCTAAATTCTTTAAAGTCAAAATCTCTTGCTACTTAATGTAGTTCTTACTGACCTGGAATTGAAAAATCATTTAAAAATCATTTGGAAAATTTTCAAGATTTCAAGCAAGAAAACATGCACTGTTTTTCTGATGTGGCACAGAACATCAGAAAATATTCTTGAACAAAACTTTGAATTTTTTGGCCCCAAGAAAAGAAAACACCCCAGAAACAAATAAGATGTGTCACAATAATCCATGATTTACAACCCCTTCCCCCGGATCTCCCATTGCCCTTAGCAATCCCTAAAGCAGAAACAAACAAAACAAATCCTTTCAGCATATCTTCATGAAACTGTCTGGGATGTGACAAAACTTTGAGAAACAGTTTTGTGATAATGGTTTTGCACTTTATTGGTACTTCTCCAGAGGAGGTGGTGAATGGCTGCTTTCAAATACATAGAGCTATCAAAGGCTAAAGTCAATAAAAGCCTCCATAGAATAATTGGGGAAGGAAGAAAAAGGGGAAAAACAGAGCATCAAAGGAATGAAAAGGAAAGAAGGACCTATAAATATAAAAGCCTAAGGAGTATATTTTGGGAGAATAGATGATGCAAAACAAAATTGGGAATAGTTATTGGAGGACCAAGGAAGGCAAATAAAACAATGAGATATATGATGCCTGTCCTCCTGCCTCAAGTCTAGCTCATCAAACAGTTTTTCATTCCATTTCGTATATATGAGTTTCATCTGACTACTGCCAACAGAAAGTGCTTGGATTTTCTGACTTTTTTTCACTGTCAAAGGAAATAATAGATTGATAAGATTCAAAAGGAACCAATATAACCTCCTCTTCAAGAATGAGAAAAAAATACAAATTGAATTGTTAATGAATAGATCTATTTTTCATGTTCTTGAAAATAATACTAGCACTGATTATAATAATAAAGTACAGTATTATGTTTAAAAAAGCCTGTCTAGGAATCAGAAGGCCAGAATTGGTTGAAAAAATTGTACTTTACTTAAAATACCACAAACTATATTATGTAATTAAAAGAACTTGGAACTAATCTTCCATCTCTGGGAATACCTGAGTGACAAATCACCAAAGAATATCCCAGAGAATTATCTTTGTTGTACCAACGCACACAGAGGTGGGAGAAACCCTCTATCTGTAGAGAAAAACTCACTTGAAGTGAGAGGGCAAGTTATCAAATCAAAAAGTCAAGCAGCCTAACTATGATCTTTGAAGCAGGCTGGCTTAGTACGGACAGGCTAGAAGAAGATGCCAGCCAATGTGGGCACATAGCCACTCAGAAACCTGGCCAGGATTCCAGTTTAAAGTTAAATTTTAGAAGCCTAGAATTACAGAAGGGTAAAAGAGCCTAGATAAGTGCCAAACACAGTGATTCTGACCCCTTCAAGGGATCAAAAGAAAATAATCATGAACCACAGAAAGTGAATACACTGGAGACAGAGGATAGAAACAAGCTGACAGTCTAGAGAGATCAGGTGAGCTGGAGATCTGGGAGTAGAATTTTAACAGAGATAGAAATGGATGATTCAATCTTTAGGTTCATTTTTTGGCACTGGCATCAACCAGTTCTGTGACTTTGAACAAGTTCTATAACCTTCTAGTATTCAGTTTACTCATCACTAACAAAAAAGGACAGGACTAAATGTTTTCAAAGTACTGCCCTACTCAGAGACACTATTATTTTTCTATTCATGATAGTGTTTGCAATTATATGGTGCTCTGCACCTCCAAAATGTATTTACGCGATAGTGTTTGTTCTTTGAAACAGTCCTGTGTGGTAGCTCATATAGAAAACACTATACCTCATTTTAAAGATAAGAAAATGAAGGCTTAGAAAGGTAAGATGACTTTCTCAAGGTTGCTTAGCTAATTAGCATCAGAGCAAAGACTAGAAATGTTGGTCTACTGTACTTGTAACTACTTCACATTATTCCTTTCAGCAAAATTGTTAAAGCTTTATGTAAGGAAAACAATTTTCTTACTTGCATTTTCTTCAATTGCCTTATGTCAACAGGGGTTAAGAACTTCCTGAGAAAAATAGAAAAAAAAAAAAAAAGGTCAGGACTGGAAAAAGAGAAAGCCTGTACATTTGTATATTGAAAGAAAATGTAAACAAAGTTAAACAAGCAATTATTTAGCAAATGTATACTGATAACGGGCAATGTGCAAGGTTCTGTGTCGGGTGCTGTGGGAAATACAAAGATTTTTTAAAGGCAATATATTTGCCCAGATAGAGATTCTATTATCCAGTAGAAACATCAGATATGTCTTGAGGGAATCCTTTTATAAAGCACGGAATATAATAAATGGTTTAAGATATATATTCCTCAGAAATTTCAGAAAAGATTCAAATAAAATCCAGTTATGGACAAGTCAGGGAAAATCTGAAAACTTGGTATTTGTATTTGGAAATAAAGTGGAATATCCTGCGAATTTCTGAAGATTAGAAATCTGCCAGATTAAAGCTGTGCACGTTGGTTAATGTAGGAAACTAGAAATGAGTAAAAAAGAGACAATTTAGTTGGCAGCTAATTATACAGTGGTGGCCACATAAGAAACAGCACATCACATCACTCCCATCTCTCCTTGCCTCCTCTCCTCTTTTCTTCACCTTTATTCTTTGTCTTAAGTTCTGCTTTCAATGGACCCAATATAAGATAATAACCTGTGTTTAATGATCTGGAACATCATAAAGGAAAAAGTGTTAGAGTAGAATGTTTAGTGAAATAAGGTACACTCTACTATAAAAGATTCTCAAAGAATTCTTGTACTATTATAAAATATTATAGGTTCATAGAACTAGGTAAATCCATCAGGATAAGTACAAATTTTCCTCAGTTGATAATGTGTAGGAAGTCTCAACAAAACTGTAGATGTTTTAGGCATGCATAAATGTGTAAACAAACATTTGTAAAACAAGTTGTGAACCTAAACATTACATGAGAAAAATACATGAAAAACATAGCATAGTTATTCTTATGTCAATGTGTATTTTTTTTTATTTTAAAGAAATAATTGAATGAAATAGGAATGCTTGCAATGTAGGGGTGCGCTGGAATTGATATGTGATTTTATTATCCGACATGTATTGAAAAGAACAGTGAATTAAGGTCAGCACTGTTAGCTTCAGATTCCAGCACTGTCAAGATTTAGGCCTTCAAACTGGAATAAGTCATTTCACTTTCTGGACCTCAATCAATGAGCAAGTTGGAGGAGTCACAATTTTTGCAAATTATGTACTACAGAGCAGGAGTCCAAAAAAGGTCATCTTTGAAAAAAGCATTCTGTTGTAAAATATATTGAAGAAACACCTGTACATCATCTCCAATTTGTAGATTCTCAAGAAATAATGCATATTAAAAGCTCAGAAAAGCCCTACAGTAAAGAAATATTTTTAATTCCATCTTGACATTTTCCAAATTTAAAATATTTTTAAATTTCTTGTTCAAAAAAAAATTTCTTGTTCCATTGTTCATATGAACATCTTATGACATAGTTTTCTGTGGATCTAATTTTTGGAAATGCAGAAATATGAGATTTAAAGTCCTCGGATACTAAAATAAAATAAGTAATTAGTTAAAATAAATAAATAAATGAAATTGTAGGATCCTAATGACTAATATGATCTTACTAGAAAGATTGCGCTGGGGAAAACAAAAAAAGAAAGATTACACTGCAATTAGAAATCCCCTCCACACCATCCTCCACCCAGAGCCAAAGAAAGCGGACTGACATAAGCAGGGAGCCTGAGCCTGAGGACTTCAGGAGAAAGAGGTGAATGAAGTGTTACTTCCTCCTGTGGAAGAGGTGAAATTGAGTTTTGATTAACCAAAGGACTTGAAGTATGGTAGGGGGTTCCAGATCCAAACATGAAGAAGAACAAGCTAGTGATGCATTTTCTGATCACATAGAGCAGGGTTTTCCCACTTCAGCACTGTTGTGTTTGGGGTTGGATGTTTCCTTGTTGCAGGGATGTGGTCCTGTGTATTTTGACATCCTTACTAGCTTCCCTGGCCTCTCCCAACTAGAAGTTGTAGCAATGAGGAGGCAAACTTCAGGAAAAGCCCATATCCCCTCCATAGGTATGAAGAAAATGCACAATAGGTATCTGGAAAAAATGGAAAGGCAGGAAGTGGGAGAGGAGAAATGGGGTGAGAGAGGAAGGACTTAAGGGACAAGAGAAGAGAAAAAGATGAAGGGACAAAAAGGTGCAGGAACAGAAAGAAAAGAGAAGAAGGAAAGAAAAGATGCTTATGATTATTTCAACTCCATAGTGGAGGAGTTGAGGCTCTCTGAGGTCCTTTTTGGCCCATCTATAGGCAGCATGAGCTTGGAAAACAAAAAGACCTGATTTTATTCATAGTTCTGTATCTCTTGTGTCATCTTAAGTAGTTCAGTTAACCTGAGCTTCTGCTTCTTGTCTGTAAAATGTGGATTACAGTGTTGTAGGTTTGTTTTATGGACTAGAGAGAATGTATGTAATGAGTTTAGCACCTTGCTAAGAATTTAATAAATGGTAGCTGCTTTTATTATTGCTATTTTTCCTTGGGACTTAATCATGTGCTATCTTTTTTGTCAATTAACTTCATATGTCTCTTGTTCTTATTCTTACGTTTCATTAGCCAGTCTGTGCTAGATTACGCTGCCATAATAAACAACTTTAAAATCTCAGAGGCTTTAATGACACCTTACTTCATGTCTATTTTATGTTAGTGAAGTCTCTGCTCTCATTTGTCCTTGCTCACAGACCCAGGCTGATGGAGTCTCCATCATCTGGAAGGTCAGTGGGTACCATGGCAGCAGGGGAATTGTGTAGCAGCTTTTAAACATTTTCCCAAGTAGTGACACACATCACTGCTGGTCATATTCTTTGGCTAAAGCAAGACACATTGCCACATGGTCAGCTCCAAGGCAGTAGTGAATGCAACCCTCACATGCTCAATAAAGGAGACATTATAAAAACTAGCAAAAGCACCATATCTCTCTGACCAAGTTTCATCATTGATAAAACAGGGAAATCAGAACACGTCTCTCATAGAGTTGTTATAAACATTACAGTGGTAAATACACGTGGAACATTTAGAACGATGTTTAGCATATGGTGATCATGTGATCATTGCTAATTGCTAGATATTGAGATCTATTGTTATTGGAAACCCTTCTAAGACCCGAACCATGGTTTGTGCTGCCTTGCCACCCCATCAGCACTCTCCCTGGTGCTTTGCACCATCTAGTTATTCAATAAATATTTGTTGAATTGAATTGAATAGTGTTCTAGCAACATGCCTAGGACCACCCACTGGCTGGTAGACCAACCACATGTAGGTTTATCAGTTCCGTTTCCCCTGCCAAACACCAATGCACTTCGCTAAGCATCCCTCAGCTGTGATTCTCCATTTTGATGATGGAATTGACCTTAATGTAAATGTTCCCAGCCACATAAAACATGTTGTGAAGTGCACAACAGCAGGCATAGTTGACTGCCAGCTGCCATCACACTATGTGATGCAGTGTACTCCTCCACAATGCCTTTCTTAGAAATATCCCAACAGTCAGCACACATGATATCAGTGATACATTTTAATGAACTTTTCGAAAGAAAAATCAAAAGATATGCAGACTTTAAAAACAAGGGTCTGCATCCTGATAAACAAATATTCTTTGATTGGAGCCTGGTAGAGGGGTCACTATCTATTTGGAGCCTAATGGAATTATGTTTCTTTGCATTACTCACACAATTAAATATAAGGGCCCAGGGGGCAAATGTACCAGAAAAAAAAAATGTAACTAAATTCTAGTCTCCTCTCTGCCACTCTCTCATGAGAAACCCTGAGCACTACTTAAGTTTTCTGGTTATTAGTTTATGCACCTAACAAAAGGGAAAATAATGTTTGCAGGATCTCTTTCTAAAAGCTGATAAAAGAAATCAAGAGGATAAGAAATAGCAAAATTCTATGAATAGGTAAAAATTATTGTGCAAATATCAGGAACTATCAGTAAAAATATTTTATTTTGATTTTTAGTATTCTCTTTATTTCTTGACCTTTCCATATTTGATCTTAATCAATGTTCTCCTGTTAGGTTTCCCACTCTTCCCTATAAATCATGGGTAATGAGTTGCAAGTTAAAATAGAAAAAGCAAGTTGATCTCAGCCATGTCCTGGATAGATACTGTTCATGAGTTTGTGCTGAACCCTGAGATCCTGATAATAATAGAGAGGATCATTTCAATCTATTTAGATTTCTCTAATCTGGAATTTGGAAAGATGATAAAAAATAAATTGAGAACCACCAAACCCAGTAGTAAATGGAGAACTGAGTGGAACGTATGAGCATTGAGAAGTATGTGCATCTAAACACAAAGGCTCTACAGAGGGGCTCTAGGATAGGACCTAGTTATGCTTTACTGGCAAATTTCATGTAAAATTCCCATTTAGAAAAATGCACTTGAGGAAGTGACAGATACAACAATATTCCTTGAGGATACTATCCATTTGTTGCTTTTTTTTTTTTTTTTTTTTTGGTTCTTTTTCTTATCTACTAAAGGAAGGAAAGAAAAGAGAGAAGAAAGGAGGGAAAGATAAAATAAGGAAGGTACAAAAACATTGATTAAAAGCCTACTTTGTTTCAAGCAAGAGGTCAAATAATTTATACATCAGACATTTAACCACCCAACAATACTGGAAAAATCTTTATTACTGCCATTTACCAGATGAAAAAAATGGGTAACAGATTAACCGTGTTAACTTGTATGGCTATCACGTGGCTATCAAGCAGCAGGTGTCTATTTGATTTCAGACTGTCATTTGTTAATTTACTGACATATTGACAACATGAATGATTTGAATAGTGCTGAACAGCACTATTGAATATTGAACAATATGGTAACCACTCATGAAGTTACTTACATTTGAACTAGTTAAAATTAAGTAAAATTAAGAATGTAGTCCCCCAGTTGCATTAGCCACATTTCAAGTGTTCAATCACTACATGTGCTGAAGGGCTGGCTACTATAGTTGACAGTGGAAATTTAGAACATTTCTATCATTGCAAAAAATTCCACTGGCTAGAGCTGGTTTAGAATGTAAGCTTTTCATGGGTCAGAAATAATCTATTTCTGTTTATTTTAATGAGGCTTATTACTGAACAAGCATTGTGATTTCTGATTCTTCTTTGAGGAAAATATTTTACTAGACAAAAAAAATGCCAATCAATCTTTGATTATTTTAACACGGAGGAAAATAAATTCCATGAGGTTCAAGTCTAAATTCTCAGTAGACCTCTGCAAAGTGATTGGTGAAATTTATGAGCACAGCTGGTTTGCAGTTGTAAAACCCTATATTTTTTAATGCAAAATGGCATCTGTGCCTGCTAATTGGATACTTAGGCATACACACAATAAATTGCCTGGGAATTAGAAAGGTGTATTTCTTAAGTCCTGCCCACATCTTGCCATTTTGAGAATCATTGCTGGGATTCATTTTTCCTCCTTGTTATTCTTGTAGAGGAGGTGGAAAAAAGCCTTCTCCTTGTTATAAATATTGCCGGTTGGGAATACATCCTTCCTCCTCCTAATCCAGCTTTAATCCTTTCAAGCTCTGAACTAAGAAACCACTGTCTGCTGTGGTAGCTGCCATTCTAAATAAATTTGAGCTCTGTGATCATTGCCACCTGTCTGGTCAGAAAGGAAAAATCAAACTTGTAAATGCTATAGGCAACCTTGTCTTAGGAGTTGGATTCGAACGTTACTGAGGCCATAGAAAAGAAGTCAAGATAAAGCCTTGCCTAGCCTGCGTTTGAACATTTTAGTTCTTTGTGGGTACTCTCAAGTTTGCAGTGCAATGGCAACAGTAGAATCTAGGGATATTCTGTTATAAGTCTCATGCAAAAGTTTATTAAATTTGCTCTCATAATTATTGTAAGCCCTAGAAAAGATGACTTGAGCTCAGGAGCCTATACTTCTCCCACCTGAGCAGATTGCTTTTTATCATTCTTCCGTGCACTGGTAATTTCCATTAGAAAGCTTGCTAACCTGGTATTGACAATTACAAGCCATAATCAGAAGGTGAAAAAGGCTCACCCACTCTGATCTGTGGTAAAGCCGATACCAGCTATCTGGGAAGAAAAGAAACACAAGAAAGTAAACACCGAACTGCTGGTGTATCTGCCCTTTTTATGTGAGCACGACAAAGTGTGAAACATGAATGCAGAGAAAGAGAATGATTTTCAGAGATTTAATCCCTTTAGAATAGAAAGCTTTCGTTGCCTCTTAAGGAGCCTTTTCACCTCAAGGTCACAGCTTGAATCTCATCTGGATTTATGTATAGTGTTCGCATTCAATTATTTTTGAGCTCTTTCTGCAGTATTGGTTCCTTGAGTTGCATATATTGTTTATGCCCATTGGGCCTTTTGCACATTTGTCCTGCTCATTCTTGTCTGGTTAATATGCCCTGATCTTTTAAATTGGCTGATTGGGGGTATGATGGATGGGTTATCCTCCTTCCTCCTTTCTCCATCAAGATATAATCAAGTTGAAATCAGACTTCCTGCCCCTTGATGCTCAACCAGAAAACAAAAACAAAAACAAAAAGTGAGCAGCTCTGGTAACAGGGTAGTGCTTGGTGGCCCTTGGCCCTTGGAAATATAGGATCTGCCAGGCTGTTTTCAGCCAGCATAGAAGCTTCAAAATAAAGAAAATCAACTGACTATGTGGAAAATTACTTGTTTAGAAAAATCAAAAATCACTCTCTCTCTCTCTCTACACACACACATACACACACATGTATATGCCCATATATGTATATATACGCATAAGTATTTGTATATATATATACACACAAAAAAACACAAATGGCCTATATATACTTATTTTAAGGATAACAGTAATTTTTGTTAATAGCTATTAATTAAGAACTTATTATGTGAAAGTCACTACCAGGGACTGTAGGTTCTCAAAGCACCATACCTTCCCTTAATTAATCTATTAAACAGGAAGAAACATATATTTGTGCAAATAAAAATTAAGGTATAGAGCAACATGATGACAAACAAGAAATATATAATAAGTCCTTCAGACTCACAGTGACAGAGGAATATTGTAGTCTGGGTTGATTAAGGAAGACTTCTTACCAGAGGTCAGACACAGAGAATACACAGCACATGAATGAAATAGGCAGAAAAATTAAATTGTAGGCCATTCTAGAAAGTTATAAGTTGAAAGTATGCATAGGGTGGGCTGTGGATTAGCATCGAGCATGATCCCTTAGAAGATGAATTTGAGAGGTTTGGAGACAAACTGAAGCATCCCTTTATTCTTTCCTATATGCCTACTCAATCCTTCCCTTCTTTGTCCTAATTTCCTTGTTCCTCCTACTAATAGGAGGCAGCAGACCTAGGCCTGCAGCCCTATCCTGCAGAATCTACAATCCCTGAGCTCTGAAATGCTGAGGTGACCTTTGAAGGCTGCAAGATGAGGAGCCCAGCTGAGGATTCCAGCAGGAGAAGAAAACCAAGCTTAACAGTGCTCAAATTGTGGTTTGGGGCTTTAACATTTTTCTTTCCTTTTCTTTTAGAGCCATCAATTGCCTTCTACAGACATTGAATTCACTTACAAAGTTAGAACAGAGAAATAAAGTGGAATGCAATGATCAGGAAATTCCATTTGTTTTTTTCTCCCTTTCATCATTTTGTTGAATGTGTGCAGAACTATATGAGGTTATTCATTTGTACCCAAGCAGGAATATAGGATTTGCCATATTGGATCAGCCCATTGGTCCATCAATGTTGTATTCTCATAGCCTCTGGCACCAGATGATACATGAAGCACCAGAGGAGAGCAAACTCCCCCTTTCTCTCCTCAACCCACAAGGCAGAGAGTCAATTGTGCAATATATGGGGTGAAAAGTCTTAGCTGCTCAGGCTGGAACTATATGAATGGAATATGGATATAAAGATGTCCACATAGGGCAGACGCTACATCAGCTGAGGACCAATTTAGGCAGTTCTTACTTTAGAAATTGTGTCCCATGGCTTCCTGCTCACTTTCAATTATAAGAACTATTATTTATCTTGCAATAATAAATTGAAATAGTGGAATCAAACAGCCTCATTCCAGAAAGATAAAGACAACACTATATGATAACTGACATATGGCTGCTTTCTCTCTGGTGAATGCGTAAATGCAGTCAAAACTAGAATTTAACATAATGCCTCAGAATCTGACCCCTCTTCCTTCGGTAATTATTAAAATGGATTCACAGTCTGTTCAATTATTTAGCCTATTCACTCATTTACTCATCAGACAAAGACTATATTGTGTGGGAATCTATCCAGTGTAGGGTGCTACAAGGAAGACCTTCAAGGCTCAATATGGTTGGGGAGTTGAGGTATCAAGTGTAATCACAGTGCAAGTGAGAGCATGGTCACATGTGTGGCCAACTGAAATAATACATGCATCCAGAAAAGATAGGGACCAATTCCAGATGATACTAGATGGAACAAGCACTGTGCTGATATTTTCTTTCTGAAGAAGAATCTGAACATAACATAAAAAATCAGACATTCCACAGAATACAATATTTGTGCAAAGTAAAAAATATTGTTAGTTTTACCAATAAATTATAGAGTGAAAGTTGTGTTCAACTATAGATAGGTTTCCTGATATGTATAATTTTGCAAAATTACTTCTAGTTTTATCAGGGATTGTCAACTTGAAGCCCCGCCCAGACATGTTGATAGTGATTATAATAATGATGGCAGAGCCAGTGATATAATCTCTGGCACTCAGTATAACATGAAACTAGAGAGACCCCAGTTCAAAAATTCAAAAAGCAGAGGGGAAAATACCTTAAAATATATTAAAATATAAGGCTTTTCCCTTTATTCTGTAGTCTCTTGTTCAACCTGTCATGGTGCATTTTATTTGCTATTTAATGTCATCCTAATTAGTGAAAAATTAAATTTAAATTATTTGCATGAATTTTACTGTTAATTTTATATTATGCAATGCCAGTTTTAAGTGCACATATAAAGGCACTTATGTGTGGAATCACTAAAATTGCACAATTCATAATTTGAGCTCATACTCTTTATAAATTTTGTTCTTACCAGAACAGTGGACCTTACACAAAACTAACTCAATTATACACATTTCACTTTTTTTTCCCCAGGAAGTTAGGATTTTTTTTATTATAAGGGGCTTATCTTGGGGTAACAGTGATTGCAGTGCTTGCAGACCCATGTGGAAAATATCATCTCTTTGGTGTGGCTAAGGCCTTCCAGTTGGACATTCAGGTGCTATTTGTCCCTTGAGGAACTGAGTCTCCTTCACCTGTCTCCACTCACTCTCCTACTTCTTGGTGCCCTCACACTTGACCTTCTGTTTCTTCATTTGCCTCTCCAATCTTCTCTTTTCTATTTCTAATTCTTCAATTTTCCTCTCCATGTCTGACTTCCCTATTCAGCCTACAGCACTTTCCTGGAGCCAAATGCCACCCTACTGTCATATGAGGCCTCGTCGGTGGTGATTGTCATATGGTTCTCATCCTGAACTGACAGCAAAAACTGTCCCCTCTCCACACAGTTGATGGTGATCTCCTGGATCAGCTTGTCAAGACACCATGAGTAGAGCTCCCTGCGCACAGGGAAGATGCTGGTCTCCCTGGCCTGCTGCTGCTGCTGCTGCAGTTACAAATTCAGCTGCCCTAGGGGTGCACCAAAACCATCCTGGTGCCAAGGGTGCTGGATCCATGGCTGCATGTCATCCACCCCCTCCTTTATGGGCAAGATGGCATTCAAAATTTCTTCTGCCTGCTTTGTAGGATCCGGGACACAGGAAAGTTGAAGGGAGCTTGGTCTTTGGTGGCTGTGGGACTAGATCTGAGGGTCCAGGCTGCTAGGAGCTGACTTTCAGTGGCCCTCCTTTGGGGTTCTGTTTCTTTGTGTTCTGGCTCACCAACACTGGATGTATCATGCTTGAGCAGAGAGTCTGCAAAAGGGATCATGATCATGAAGCATTTGACTTTTTGATATGCATGCATTCCACCAATACTCTCTACCTTTAGCTTAATGATAAATCAGAAATAATTGAAAAGGAAAGAACTATGGGTTTACCTATCTTTTTCTTTCCTTTTCAGGCAAGTTTTCAGTGTGAGTGGTTAGCTAATCTATAGGGAAGTAACTTGAGTTAAGAAAGGATATAATGAAAAAAAAAAAAAAGAAAGGATATAATAGAGATCCTGGAATGTTCATGATTCTTGGACTGCAATTGTCTTCCTTCCTCATTCAAAGCAAGTTCTGGTTCAAATGGAAACCATGATCCCTTGGGGAAAGTGTGGCCTTACTTAGTCATAAATGTGACACATTTACCCTGTACTTTTGAGTCTTACTGAACTCAAATTCACCTCAAGTCCATCAGAATTCTGTGCTATAGTAATGTGTGAGTTTTAAATGCAAATGGTTGGCGAGTAATGTTGGTAAGAATGCATATTTCAAGTATCAACTCTGCTCACATGCATGCCCCATTGCCTCATTGAACTTCACTTATAAAATACAAGTTCAAAGATAAAATTATAAAGAATTTAAGATGGTGACAAGAGCAATAAAACCAAATACAGAACCCTGTTAAGACAGAGCTCTGACCAGCAACTATCCTGGCCCAAGCCCATGAAGCCGGTCTTAATAATGTTTTTCACAAAATGTCTAACACTTATTGTACACCGCTATGTGATAAAGCTGCTTCATATACATTATATCTTTAATTTTTACAACAGCTCTATTTGCCATATGAGGAAATTGAGATTTTGATACACTAAGCAATGAGCTTCTAAGTCCTTAATACTCAAAGTATGGTTCTCTGGACCGTCATCAGCCGAAATCTGTTGGGAATGCAAAATCCTGGGCCCTCTTGCAGACCTGCTGGATCCGAATCTGATCCACTTTCGAGAGCGCCCCAGATGATTTGTGTACACATTAAAGTTTGACAAGCACTGTCTGGGTCAGTCTGATGCTAAGCAAAAGGGGTCATAATATGTATCAAGTCCTATCTGGCTTCAGACCTTAAACATGAAACCAATACCCTACTGTCATATAATCCAAATTTCTGAAGATGGGCCCCAGTCATGTGTATTAAAAGACAGATCTAAATTTCCAGTGGACCGTGATCTGCACCATTGGTAATAACCACTGGCCTGGAAAATTCTACCATGCCTTCCAGTTTTACAAACTATGGTAACTTTATAAATCATATTCTTATGGAACACAAAAATAATGTCAGGGAATACAGGGGAAGAGATATATTTCTGAGGTTAATGTAAAAGACTCTAAGAGAAGATCAGTTTTGAGCTGGGTTATTTAGCTTGGACAAGAGAAGTTGGAAAAGATACTTGCAAAAGACCTTTTCAAATATTCAGTGTTATGCTCCATGAGCACTGATCAGTTGGTTTCCAAACTCCATAGAGCTCTGTAAACCTCCAAGAGGGACAGATATCTCTCTTCACCCTAAATAAAATCAATCCATATATAGAGACAAGAATTGTGCTAGGGGAAGTTAATTCACCTCAATTCAATTATATATTATGCAAATAGATATTGGGCTGCATATATATATTAAGTACAGAACACTGTTTGGTGCCATAGAGAGTAATAGAGATGCAAGACACAACCATCATCAGCGAGCCTCTGCTCTAGCAGACGTTTAGTTATTTAGCAAATACTCTATAATGCATAAGAGCTTTAGAGATATTAACTCATTTAATCCTCATAATATTCTTATAAAGAATGTACTCTTTTCACCATCTACGTCTTGTAAATAAGGAAACTAAGGCACAAAGAGGTCAAGTACCTGACCCTAATTCACACACTGGTGGGAATGGATTTGAACGCAATCTTTCTGGTTCCAGAATCAATGTTCTTAATTGCTACCCTAGGCTGCTTCTAGGACACACAAATTATTTTATTGTGGGACAAAATTAAACTACAAGAGCAAGGTGGGGTGGGAGGAAGGATAGGTTTGATACAAAATTTTAACTATATTGACAGAAAATCTGCTATGACAAGAATCTGGGATGCAAGGGACTAAAGAGCGAACACGTTTTTTAAACAGGTATGAAACTAATTCAAAAATAAAACATTTTCTCTTGAAAAAAATACAAACTGTGGAGATGACACTATTTTCCGGGGGGAGGGGGATGTTTAGTATCTATATTTTTATCATTTACCACCACATGGATGACTTTTTTTCACCGATTTCAATTGATATGTCTTATTTTTAATTCCTGGTTCTTTACCAGAAGTTTTACTAAGTAGATCAAGTTAAGGGATATTTAGTTCTCTCAAAGCCATTTTAGAACTTGTTCTGTCTAGAATGGCTAAAATTAACAAGTCAGCATTTAACAATGCTAAAATTAACAGATATTGGTGAGGATGCAGAGAAAGGAGAACCCTCTTATACTGTTGGTGGGCCTGCAAGCTGGTGCAGCCACTCTGGAATAAAGTGTGGAGGTTCCTCAAAAGGTTGAAAACAGAGGTACCCTACGACCCAGGAATAACACTACTGGGTATTTACCCCAAAGATACAAATGTAGTGATCTGAAGGGGCACCTGCACCCCAATGTTTATAGCAGCAATGTCCACAATAGCCAAACTATGGAAAGAACCCAGATGTCCAACGAAAGAACCCAGATGTCCAACGACAGATGAATGGATAAAGAAGATGTGTTATATATATATATATTATATATAATATATATATATAATGTGTGTATATACATATATGTGTGTTATATATACATACACACACTTATATAATGGAATATCATACAGCCATCAAAAGGAATGAAATCTTGTCATTTGCAATGACATGGGTAGAACTAGAAAGTTTATGTTAAGTGAAATAAGTCAATCAAAGAAAGACAATTATCATATTATCTCATCCATATGTGGAATTTAAGAAACAAAATAGAAGATCATAGAGGAAGGGAGGGAAAAACAAAACAAGACAAAGTCAAAGAGAAAAACAAACTATGAGACTCTTAGTCATAGGAAACAAACTGAAGGTTGTTGGAGGGGCAGGGGTGGGAGGATGGGATGACTGGGTGATGGACATTAAAGGAGGCACATGATACGTGATGTGATGAGCACTGGGTATGATATAAAACTGATGAATCACTGAAGTCTATCTCTGAAACTAATAATATACTATATGTTAATAATTTTAATTTAAATTTAAAAAAGAAGTTATTCTGTCTAACCATGTGAATTACAAATACACAGCTTTAAATCAAAACAAAGGGTACATTTTATTGTCAGAGCCCCAGGCACTGGGCATGTGACTTCACCTGCTGATTTTCAATGAAGGATCTAGATACTGTAAAGTAGCTATCAATGTGACTTGTTTCACCCTAAAAGTACATGTAAACCTCACTATTCTGCAGAAAAGCAAAATATAGACTAAGTGGATAATGGAATAAACTATGACACTATCTTGTTTTAGTTTGTCTTTTCAGGTAAGTAGAAGGGCCCTAGTTTACCATCTGTTGTGAGTTAAATAGTGTTCCAGAAAATTCATGTCACCCCCAGAATGTGATTTTATTTGGAAATAGGCTCTTTGCAGACGTAATTAGTTAAGGTGAGGTCATACTGGATTAAAGTGGGTCCTAAATCCCATATGATTAGGATTCTTATTAATGTGACAAGCATGCGTAAAGGAAACACCATGTTGTAATGTGTACTAATGCAACACTTGTGCCAATTTGCCACAGGCACATAGAGAAAACATCAGGTGAAAACAGAGATTGGAGTGATGCATCTATAAACCAAGGAATGCTGAAGATTGACAGCACCCCCAAGAAGCTGGGAGACAGGCATGGAAAAGATGCTCCATTTCAACCCCAAGAAGAAACAAACCATGCTGAAACGTTGATTTCAAATATCTAGCCTCCAAAAATGTGAGAGAATAAATTTCTCTCGTTTTAATTAAGCCATTCACTTTGTGGTGTTTTGTCATGGCAATCCTAGGAAATTAAAAGTCTCTTAGTTAGGGGCAGTCCGATGGCTCAGCGGTTTAACGCCACCTTTAGCCCAGGGCCTGATCCTGGAGACCTGGGATTGAGTCCCACATCAGGCTCCCTGCATGGAGTCTGCTTCTCCCTCTGCCTATGTCTCTGCCTCTCTCTCTCTCTCTTTCTCTTTCTGTGTCTCTCATGAATAAAGAAATAAAATCTTAAAAAAAAAAGAGTCTCTTAGTTACCATTGAGCATTGGTGATATCACTGAATTCGTCTTTGCCTATAGTCCAAGGAAGGTATGTTTCATGAAGTCAGTGGTTGATTTTATACTACTCAGTCTATTTCATATGGACAAATGTATTATGCCTAGTTATAATAAAAAATATGAGTAAATAAAACAAAAAATATTCTAAATAATGGGCTGATAAATTAGTTGAAGTAAGGACTCCAATGTTGAGAAAATAAAAATGATTTCACTAAGACCATGACTTATAATGCAGCTGTGGTATGGAAGGGTACCATTTCATTGCATGGGTGGACAAATTATAGAGGATTTTACAAAATGCACATTAGAGAGTTTGATCATATATAAAATCTGAAAGTTTGTAACTGCTTCTAGTTTATTATTGTTATTGTCTATTTTCCTATCCTGGTTAGCACAGAAATTCTCCAAATGTAAAGTACCTGTATGATTTTTTCAGGAAGAGTACGACAAGGGATCAGGGAGCGGGCAGGTAGCTAAAGAGGCTGTGTCTACCCTTGAGCTTCTCAAGAAGTTGTGCAAGAGGGATGTGCATGCTTGCAATAATCAAGATAGGACCAAGACAGTCTCTGGGGCTGGTGGCCCAGAAAGAAAATGTGTGTGTGTGTGCACATGTGTGTGTGTGTGTGTGTGTGTGTGTGTGTGTTGGCCTGGCAAAGGACCCAAGGTACTGATATTAAATTCCATTGGGACTCTGTCATGTTTAGGTCACCAGATGACATGTTGCTTGCCCAGGAGGGACTAATTTTTCTCTCTGTCTTGTCTTCATCTCCTGTGTTCTTCTCATTTCCTTTCCTATTCACCATCCTATTGCCAAAATGATTTTTTTCTGCTTCTCTTTTCTGTCTAGCTCTGTCGTAATTCCTGGTAAGTTCATAAATCTTGTCTTGGCAAAAAAAAAAAAAAAAAAAAAATCAAAAATAAGAAAACAGAGTTTCCAGAACAGAGACTAAGCTGATTGCTGAATTTTGAAGGAAAGATATGGACTTTATTTGTTTATCTTCAAAGAGTTCACCTTGATGTAATGTGTGTGTGTGTGTGTGTGTGTGTGTGTGTGTGTAGAGACTAAATGAGAAAGAAGTGTGGAAAGAGAATGAGGCTGAGAGAAAGAGAGGAGAGAGAACCCAAGAGCCAAGGAAAGAGTCAAATGTACAGAATGAGCTATATATGTTCAGAGCCATATTACAGATTTAAGCTGCTCGGGAATCATGATCTACTGGATATGTTTGTAAATATCTTTGTAAATTTCCTCTCCTTTAATCTACTGAAACATTTTTATCTTCTTATTCCTATTGAAGAAAGAAAAGAAAAACTTAATCATAGAGTGTCTTTTTGGCAAAAATAAAATGCATAAAAAATGTCTAACTGCTCTAGGAAAATCATGAAACCCCACCACGCAACAGAAAATCTGCCTGTGAAAACTACGTTCTTCTCTCCTCTCGTTACACAAAGGCCTGCAGTCAGTTTTCCAGCTGTAATTCTCTCTGACACTGGGGATATTAAGAATGTGAAGAAAATGCTCGAGTAGATTATAAATAATAGTGTGAGACACAGTGAATTATATTTTCTAATAATTGGCATTACATTATTGGACCAAGGGGGAAAAAAAGAATGAAAGCAAAGAGAATGTGAAAGTAGAGAATCAAAGATTTCTCATCAGTTCTTAGTAGTGGGAGTGGGAACAAAGAAATAGAAAGTAGAGACAGAGACAAGGAGAGAGAAAGAGAGGAGGGAGGGAGAGAGGAAAAGAGAGGGAGTGAAAAAGAGAGTAGAATAAGAAAAGAAAGAACAAAGAGAGGAAGGAAAATATAAACCAATGCTCCTTTTGGGGTTGGTCTTGATGCCATGTCAAGCATTTGAATAAAATGAACTCAAGGACAGAGAAACTCAGCTGGACTTGTGTAGATGCGGGGGGGGGGGGGGGGGGGGCTGTCACCCAGGGGAAGCAATTCCAGTTTCCATTGGGTGAGAAATTGCAAATGTTACTTCTCCTTGAAAAAGAAAAAAAAAATCATATGTGTTTATTCCATATTCATTGTTTTTATATTTGCTTGTTTTATACACAATTATTCTAATGTGAATGCATAAGTATCAGTACAGTAAAGACTCAGAGAGATCTAGGTTCTATACTAATTAACCTATTGTATTGTTGCCCAAACTTCTCTGAAGCAGTTTTGCCTCCCTGCCTACCTCACATGATTTGGGGGATTATCTAACAACATAATACATGGGAAGGCATTTTTTTTTTAATGTAAAACACGATTCCTCTTGGGATTTCAACACATCTTGAAAGATAGCTGCTTGGGAGGATATTCCACTTTTAACAAAAGAGAAAGGCATTACTTTTTTATGGAGGCATTGTGAAGTGAAGTGTTAAAGCAGGAACATAAAAAATTTAAGGCCTGAAAACACACTACAAAGGAGAAAAAGGGTGTTTTTGTGAGCCGAGGTTGAAAATTATTTATCTAGATTGTTTGTCTACATAGTCAAACCTGACCAAACAAGGACTTCGCTTATTGCAGTTTACCTTAATGCTACCAGAAGCTGGAATGCAGACTAAACAGGGAGGGACCTCTAATCATGGAAATTGGTCCAATAGGGACAAATATTCATTCCAGTTGACTCCTAAGGTTGAAAGGAATGAGGAGAGAAAAAAAACAAAGGAATTCTAACAGGAGTCAAGAAGGAGAAAAAGGAAGTCCAAATATAAAGAAAAGGAGGAGGATAAGAATAAAAGAGTGGAGAGGCCAAAGGGTAGAGGGAAGACGAGGGTGTGCCAGAATAAGAACCAAGAGAAAAAATGAGAGATCGATTTAACAAACCTATGTAAGCATGTTCTCCAGAGTAAAGCATCAAACTTGACTTATCTTCAAATTTGCCTCCAGCAGAGACTACTGTTCACTGTGAGATGTCTCTTAAATTTTCCAACAGTCCATGATATCACTGAAAAGTCATTATAACTCCTCAGCCTGAAGAAATACAGGTATGAGTAGAGATCCACCTCTGAAAGTTGTCGAAAGGGTTCCTTTATAGTTACAGCTGTGTATAACTTGAAAGGACTATGAATTAGAGTAATGTTGAATGCTTGTTCCAGCCTGAATTCCAACCTGATCCTTTGTCCTAGTATATTCTATTTCCAAACCAATAGATATATGGCTATTCACATGGTCAATTTCCCAACATGCATAAGAAATAGTCAAGTATTATAAAAAATTAAGATTTCAGTTCAAAAATAGTTATGCATTTACAAATTGTACTGGATTTTCTCTATTCTTCTCATTTCCCTTCTGCATCTGCAAACATACACATACCAATACCTACTTCTTTTTTCTTTAATCCAAAGACCAAGTAACAAGAAATAACAAAATGTCCTTATTGGAGACCTCAATGGAGTCAGGCTCCGTGAGCAGCACAGCAAAACCTCACCCAACAGTGATGGTCAGGCATGGCATTCTGATTGATTGAATGCAGTGGTTTATTTATTTATTTATTTTTTAAGATTTTATTTATTTATTCATGATAGTCACACACAGAGAGAGAAGCAGAGACACAGGCAGAGGGAGAAGCAGGCTCCATGCACCGGGAGCCCGACGTGGGACTCGATCCCGGGTCTCCAGGATCACGCCCTGGGCCAAAGGCAGGCGCCAAACCGCTGCGCCACCCAGGGATCCCTGAATGCAGTGGTTTAAAGAAGACTTTGGCACTCACCCTCCATCTCCCGCCTCTCCCTTGCTTATAGAATTCTGATTTAGTTTGAATATCAAATGTTCACAAACCTTAGGGACTCTGGGTCCATACACAGCCCCATGGATGAATCTTGTACAGTGGTGATCCTGACCGATGAGATATAAGGAGAAACATGCTGCAGGCTTCCATGAAAGGTTTAAATGAGAAATACAGAAAGGGTCATGCCCTTTCCTCACTTCCAGCCTTCGGATGGAGTCAGCCTAAGGCTATGATTTCTGGAGTTGTAGCAGCCATTTTGTAACCAAGAGGGACAAGCCTAAATAAGAAAGCTGACATCTAAAAATGGAAGAGAGAATTTATACTCTGGGTTATTAGCCTTGGAACCACCAACTTCCACATTTCCAGAATTTAGGCATGTAAAATAATAAAACACCTTTATGTTTCCATTCTAATCCTGTGTTTCTATTATTGCATCTAAGAATACTCTAATACAAATATCTGCCATAGAATATAACACACACACACACACACAATTTTAATTGATGCTTTAAGTAAACTTATTGGCAGCTAGAAGGAAACATGGAGTCAAAGACAGAAGGAAGATGGGATACTCCTGAACAGATGTATATGTGAAAGAGATTCAGGAACATGAAAGAGAAATAAATTTTTGATTGGGTGATATCTTAGAGAAAATTTAAGTGCAGATGAGAGGAAGTGGCATTGAAGAAGAGGAAAGATATTTTATCTTCTGAACTGAAAGAAAGTGGCTAAGAATTGCTGCTGAGCTATATGGAGGAAGGAAGTTGATGGGTTTTATCAATAATTGCTTGAGTTTTCTCATAAAGTTTTTTTGATGACAGGGTTTAAGGTCAGGCATGGTGGTTAGCGTACCTGCCAGGCTGGTAATTTTTCAGGAAACTGCTGAGAAAAATGAGAGAAGATGATGAGAAGGATTGGTAGAGTAGAGAGTCAAAATTCCACGTAGATAACATTTTGTGTTGGTGGCCCTCAAAGTTACAGGAATGGTATTTCTCAAAGACCATTCCTTGGTTTGAGCAGAGGGATTGAGAAGATGAACTTTGATTGGTTCAGTTTGGAGGATTTCCTGGGAAGTGTTGCTAAAAATCTGTGAGTAGAACATGCTAGCTTAAGTACTATTTTTACCCTGAAGGGAAGGTACATTCACTCATCAAGGCTTTTCAGTCCAACTTGTTTAAGCCATAAAGGTCCTGAGCTAAAGATTGCTAAAGCCTAGAAGATACTTTTATTAGTCACCAATTAGTCATTTTGTTTATAAAGATCATTAAGAACTCTCATAGATAAACTTCTGCACTTTTTTCTCCAAATGAAAGCTTTCATATTAGAAAGAGAACTATATTTTAAGTAAGGAGAATATCATGCAAAATGCTATTATCCAAAACAAATAAAAGTCAAGCTATTTTGAATAAATAAGAAGGCAGAGGCCATGTGCCCAACTCCACCCAATTACCAGTTATATTCCACTTTTTACCTCTTTATTAGCCCCCAGGCATCTCCTTTGAACACTAGTGTTCCTATGAATACAGTTTAAGGACAACTAAAGAACAAATTTAAATTCTTGATTTGATCTTAAATTGACAATTTGAGATCCTTTTTTTTTTTTTTTTGAGATCCTTTTTAATAAGATCAGTCATATAAATAGAATAGGTGGCTGCTTACTTGCTATAAACCAGGACCTTCCATGCATTCCACATGCTACTGCAACATTTAATATCTTTTATAACCTAGGCTGGCATATGCCAAAGGTAGACGCCATTCACCATTGTACTGACCTTGGATTATGATTTTTTCATTTTTCCTGATTCTTTTTTTATATATAAATTTGTTTTTATTGGTGTTCAATTTGCCAACATATAGAATAACACCCAGTGCTCATCCCATCAAATGTCCCCCTCAGTGGGCATCACCCAGTGCCCGTCACCCAGTCACCCCCACCTCCTGCCTACCTCCCCTTCCGCCCCACCCCCCTAGTTCGTTTCCCAGAGTTAGGAGTCTCTCATGTTCTGTCTCCCTTTTTGATATTTCCCACTCATTTTTCCTCCTTTCCCCTTTATTCTCTTTTCACTATTTTTTATATTCCCCAAATGAATGAGACGATATAATGTTTGTCCTTCTCCGATTGACTTATTTCACTCAGCATAATACCTTCCAGTTCCATCCATGTCGAAGCAAATGGTGGGTATTTGTTGTTTCTAATGGCTGAGTAATATTCCATTGTATACATAAACCACATCTTCTTTATCCATTTACCTTTCAATGGACACTGAGGCTCCTTCCAGAATTTGGCTATTGTGGACATTGCTGCTATAAACATTAGGGTGCAGGTGTCCCAGCGTTTCATTGCATCTGTATCTTTGGGGTAAATCCCCAACAGTGCAATTGCTGGGTCACAGGGCAGGTCTATTTTTAACTCTTTGAGGAAACTCCACACAGTTTTCCAGAGTGGCTGCACCAGTTCACATTCCCACCAACAGTGTAAGAGGGTTCCCTTTTCTCCGCATCCTCTCCAACATTTGTTGTTTCCTGCCTTGTTAATTTTCCCCATTCTCACTGGTGTGAGGTGGTATCTCATTGTGGTTTTGATTTGTATTTCCCTGATGGCAAGTGATGTGGAGCATTTTCTCATGTGCTTGTTGGCCATGTCTATGTCTTCCTCTGTGAGATTTCTGTTCATGTATGTTGCCCATTTCATGATTGGATTGTTTGTTTCTTTGCTGTTGAGTTTAAGAAGTTCTTTATAGATCTTGGAAACTAGCCCTTTATCTGATACGTCATTTGCAAATATCTTCTCCCATTCTGTAGGTTGTCTTTTAGTTTTTTTGACAGTGTCTTTTGCTGTGCAAAAGCTTCTTATCTTGATGAAGTTCCAATAGTTCATTTTTGCTTTTGTTTCTCTTGCCTTCATGGATGTATCTTGCAAGAAGTTACTGTGGCCAAGTTCAAAAAAATTCTCCTTAAAAAATTAGCAGAAATGGGTATTTTACTAAATATTTCCAAGGAAGATGGAGGAATTTAGACCGCCCATGGCATAAAACTTATCACAATGGAGAAATTCCCTGTTAAGAGTGACCTGTATTTTGTCAGAATAGGTTTTTCAGATATTAGGTCAATGTAAAAATGCAGAGGTATTGCACTGGATCTGCTTTATTTGCAACAACCAGTTTCATCACCAGCTGAAAGCTAGATATCAAGGAATGAAGATCCCATGTAGGATCTGATTGTCAATGTCAGACCATGGGTTCCAGTTTGAGGTCTTGATAACATGACTACAAAAAAAAAAAAAAAAAAACATGACTACAAAAATAATGAGTATATGGGCAGCCCGGGTGGCTCAGTGGTTTAGCACCGCCTTCAGCCCAGGGCATGATCCTGGAGACCCGGGATTGAGTCCCACGTCAGGCTCCCGTGGAGCCTGCTTCTCCCTCTGCCTGTGTCTCTGCCTCTCTTTCTCTCTGTGTCTCTCATGAGTAAATAAATAAAATCTTAAAAAAATAATAATTAGTATATTTTTTTAGATCCAAAGACCTTGAAGAGAGGCTACGATGGAAAATGTGGGATTTGACCTCCTCCTCCCCCATAAAAACACAATGAAACAGTCCCTATTTTCTACTGTTTCTCAGGCTCTCCTTTACAGAAAAGTAAACACCTACCTATACATTCTCATAACTCAGAGCCACTTTGAGTCACTACTCCATGTTTTATTTCAGTATCTGTGACTATGATTCACTACAACTTATCCCCATTTCCTTTCCATTCCCTTGTCTTTTGCTAAAACTCCTGTTTTTCAAGTTTCAAGAATTAGGCAAATGCAGAACTATTGTTTGATATGCTCAAAAGTGTTCAGCAAAGACTTCTACCACTTCTGTCAGTGTTAACTATTCTGTTGAAGGAAAGCATTCACCCTCAAAGAGACACACAACATTTTCTGGAAGTTCTGGTACCACCACTTAACACAACACCATGCAACTGGGCTTCCACATCCTTCCCAACTTTACTGGAACCTATGAAACCTGACCCAATCTGTTTCAATTCCAAGTCCCAACATTAACCAGATGAACTTGAAGATGAACAGCCAACCAGCATTGTCTTACCTTCCACTGTCCTCAATCTCCTCAGGAATTTGACCCAACCTCCATGTAAATTTCTCACATCTATGTGTACCCAGAGTATTGTCTCAACCTGGTATACCACACATTATAAAATAAAAATGCCAATGACCCCTCCTCTGACTCATTCTCAGAAAAGGACTATAATTCTGAGTCTGCTTCCTAAAAGGTATTAAAGAAGAAAAGGGGCTCCTATCTGATGCTCTGTAACAGAGCAAATACCACAGAAAGTCATTCTTTCCCTGAGGACGAAAGGAAAGGACATCTCTTGCAGATTCTGACAATCATTTCTTGATAAGGAGAGTAGTAATGCCTTGTCATTAAAGATAGATGGTTAACAACAGCCAAGCCTTCCTCTGCTGGTTGTGAGACTTCAATGGCACAGATTTCAATGTGATCTGTCTTAGAGATAGCAGCATCCAGAAAATGGTGGAAGATACAGATTGCGATGATGAGGCTCAACTGGACAATAGTTTTTCTAGCCAATGAAACCCATAGAGATTTCAAAATGGAAGGAATTTTGATTGGAGTACCCTTTGTAGTTCTGGCAGGACACCAACGCTGCCTTTTTCTGATGTTAATTTGGAAGAAATTGGTAATCCAAATCCATTTGGTAATCCACCAAGTGGTTTTCCTTTGTGTCCCAGAATTCCACAAAAGGGGATCAAAATCACTTGTGGTATTGTGTTCTGGCTCTCAGCTCTTCCACAGTTCTTCATTGGTGTCAATTCCCCACTTCTGTTTAATCTTGGGTTCTGGAATTGATCCAGTTTTCAGGGTGAGGGAATTTAAGAAGCCTAGTCAGTAGGTTAGAAGCTCAGTAGCTCAAAGCCAAGTACATCTTATTCTTGATCCTTCTCCCCCATAAAAACTAAATTCCTGCAATCTAATTATAATTAAGTTGTTACACTATACTCTAGTTTCACTAGCACAAAAGTTTGCTGAATTCTTTACTGAGCCATCCGGTATGTGGACCTCAGTCTTTCCAATTGGGTACAGGTTATTTGCAACCTCTCTGTTCCTATGTGCAAATGCTAGTCTGCTTAGGCATCCTTCTATTGTTCACTGCCTGTATTCATTCACTTATTCATTCAAAAATATCGATTGAGCTCCCACTCTTTGCCAGACACTCTGTTGTGGTTGGGGAGAAGAGAAGAGCAGGGCAGAAATTGGCCAGATCTCAAAGAACGAACCTTCACCAGTCCGCTGACCATTCCTTGATCTCCAACCCCAAGATAGATCAGCTAACTTGCCTCTGATGACAAACTTCCCCTGGGGTCTCTGACTTAACTTCCTACAACATTGTCCTAAACTTAATGGATCATAAAATGAACTTAACACCAATGCTGTTCCTGATATCCCTGCACCCTCACTGATTTTGTCAACCCACAGAATCATTTCCTCCACTGCCTCTCGCCCATTTGCAATTGTTTTCTTTTCACTTTCCAACCTAACAAAGCCACAGTCAAAACCTCTGGTTTATTCAAAACAAGCCATTTGTGAGGAAGCTGATGCTAAATTGTTTGTCATCATTTTCCTTACAGATTTTGGCATTTAACAGAGAGCAAAAATTAACAACAACAACAACAACAACTTTGTTAGTAGGCAGTAAAACTCTCCACAACTGAATATTCGCATTGTTCATGGATCAGCAAACACCCTGGTTTGTCTGTAATTGAAAAAAAAAAAAAAAACCATTTGGCACATTTCTATTAAAAAACCTTCCCCTTCATGAATGTTTAAACAAATTAACTCGAACAAGAGGCAGTGATATGCATATCAAAAACAATTCTTAAACCTGAAGTAAACTAAAGCATGGGGAAATCAGTGTGCTGGCAGGTATGCTTCCTGAATTTCACACTAACAATTTCCTTAGCACCCTTTTTCCTCTTTCAGGAAAGGACTTTTTGCTTTTATCTTGGATGCTCTTGGAGTTCTGGTCATTCATTGCTAAAGCATTCTTAGTCTACTAAAAACTAAGGGTGACTTTGCATGACCACAGTCAAATCAAGCTGGTACATTCTGTTCCACTAATTAGTCTAAAGGGCCTCTCACTGGTAATTAATGGTGTTCCATAGATGTCTATTAGAGGACTCATCTGAAGTGAATATCCAATGAGATCAGTTCTACTTACATAACTATAGTGTTACTCATTCTAGTACAGACAGAAGGATTCTAGTGTTAGCCCTGCATCCAACTAAATCTGTGACATTGGGCAAGTTGACTTAGTCTCTCTCGTCATCTGTAAAACAGAACAAGATAGCATCTAAATTCAATGATTCTAAGAAGTGGTCACATGTTTTGTTTCTAACCTCACTACCTAACTTGGCATGTGTGCAGAGTCTAAAAGACTCAGAGATTACACAGAGATAAATGCAGAACACAGGATTTCATCAGAAACTCTGCTAATAGAAGAAATCTATATAATCTCAGTTCTAGGACATGCACATCTTCTGGGATCATAGTTAGAGCCTTTCCATTCTTATTTTCTTTAAAAACCAAGAAAGGTTTGTATAGACTTTTATTCATCATCTCCCCTGATTTTGAATGCCAGAGAAAAGCATCTTACCATATTGTAGCCCGGTTCTCATTAGTCTAGAACCTCCATACTCAAAGGCTTTTTTCTTTTTTTTCCTCCAAGAAATGCATGCTGAGGTCACTGTCCTATCATGGGCCCTATCAAATCCAGTTTAGATAAAGAAAAAGGAAAGAAAAGAAGACAGAAAGAAGGAGAGAACGGTAAGGAAAGAGAGAGACAGAGACTGCAAGGGAGAAACAGAGAGAAACGGAAAAGAACGAGGAAAGGAAAGAAAGATGGGGGGAAAATGGTGGGAAAAAATTCCTAATCTCTGGGACATGAGGGAAAGTGTATGAGCAAACAATATACAACCACAATTACAGCAGTAGTTACCGTTGCCCTATGAATCTAATAAAACAACTTTTGACACCCTCTTTCTCTATTTCTCCTCCTTGTCCTGTATTTCATATTAGTTGTGATTTTATCTTTTTATTAATTAAAGTTATTTCCCCTAATACCTCTTGAGTACCTTCTTACTAAGCAGGGGAGAGAATGTTGATTCATTTTGATCCTCGAAGTAATTCTTGGAGGTAGATAGCTGAGGATATGGAATAGTTGGTATCTGGCAGAGTCAGGACTCCTATCCTCTCTGTCCATACGCATACCACTACCTCTACCCCACCACCTTCCCACCTTTGAATTCTTGCTATTTCCCATAAAATGTAAGCAAGGGTCCAAAGGGTATGCTTGGCCAAAAGGAATGATGTTCAGGTGAAAGGAGGAACTAATCTGGTGAAAGGAGGAACTAATCTGGTGAAAGGAGGAACATAGAGCCAGAGGCCAACAAGGAGAGCCATGTTAAAAAGTTGGAGCAAAGGCAAAAAAATGAAGAACAGATATGGCATAAACATTTTAAGCCTATAGGAAATAATCCAGAGGGATTTTTCTATAAATATATCACACTCAGTGCCTTTAAAATCAGCTGACTACAGAAACTTTTGTATTATTGCAGACATTTTTTGGATGAACTTGTCCCATCTCTAGAAAATTCCATTTCTGCTTTGAAATCTCCAGGCCTCTCTCTCCCTCTCCCTCCCTCCTTCCCTCTTTCCTTTCTTTCTTCTCTCTCTTTCCCCATATTGTACAAAGTACACAATTTCAGAGAGAACAATGATACCAACTACTCTGATTTCATTAAAGTCATGGAAATGAAGAGCAAATTCTCTTACTGCTACCTTTTAAAAAGTTAACAAAAATTGATTGCTTGTTTTTCTCTTCATTTCTGTTTGATTGCCCCCTCCCAGAGATAAGTATTATAAATAAATACAGATTTAATCTCCGTAATTCACCACCAAGGGGAAATGTGTAGTTCGGATGAATGGAAGAAAAGATAGACATAAAAAAAGACCCCTCTGCCGATCAAACCTTTCATTTCCAAGCAGAAATAATTACAGTGATGGTCAGTGGGGAGATTTGAGCAATTTACAGAGGTATAACAGCGGTTCCTATCAACACGGTTTTATATTCAGGGCAAGGCATAGAACTCTAGGTCCTGAAGCATTGCCTATAATCTTTATTTCATTTTTAGATGTTATGCTGTAATAAAATGTAAAAAGGGAATACATAAAAAGTTATAGAGGTGGGAAAAAACATGGTTTGAAGTTGTATGGCATTTCTTGACAGGGCATGTTCCTAAGGATATGCAGAGAATAACAAATGCCATTTGAAATAAGTACACTAGAGATCTGAAACTAGATTGAAAACCCAAGTCAATTTTCCTGAGTGTCATTTGATTAGCTTTCTTATATAGAATGGAGGTTTAAACAATGCTGGGATTCTGAGTGCAGAGGTGCTGGGGAACACAGTGAGAAATGGGTTCCTCCCACCAATTTCATTCCGATGGCTTTACAACATTATCTTTTCACATTCTTCCTGTGTTTTTGCAATAATCCACAAATGAAGCAATGTCAGAGAAAATGTGATTGATTGTGGTGAAGCACGCACGCACACTCACGTGCAGCAAGTTATTTTTCTATTCCCTTTCCAATTTGTCCCAAAGTTGCTCCAGGCAAATACCTGTAGCCAATTGCCGGGTTTGGGTAGGAAGATAGAAACAAAGTTCTCAAGCTTGAGGGGGAATTTTTGCACAGGTTACAAACAACTCAATTGTGCCTAGTGGCTGTTTTCATATATAGAGAAATTTCTCATGTTTTTGCCAAGATGTTTATTCCAGTTCCCCGAGATAGATTAGAGAGTCAACCTAAATAGTACCTAACAATTATGTTTAGGATAGAATTCCTGTAACATTCCCCAACCCTTCTGTACCTTTTATTCTGTCTACACTGAACAGAGCAGGAATTTCATGCATAATAATGGCCTTACTAGTCTTTGATCCAAGTACAAACTTTTGATTTCATCATTAATTTAGTAGATCCTACCTTCTTTAATATATACCCTGAAAGTATTATTCTCATTACTCTGGTTTCTTTCCCAAGGAAAAAAAATCTACCTCTACTTAATGTAATCCTTTGCTCCCTAAAGTTATTTGTGTATCCTTGCCTTGTAGCAATTACATTCCTCTCCTGCCTTCAATACCTCTTGTACCTTTTGTAAATTTCGTCAGCATTTGATTAATTTGTTCCTGTCCCTAAAATCTTGTTCTGATGGGACAGCTCTTGGTTTCCTAATCTTGCAGAATGCACAAGCTGATGGTGTGTGTCCAAATCTCAATACTTGAGTTCTGACAGTTGTAGGGATATAAAAGGTAGAGCAACTTTAACTGTTTAATGACCAACGGGCTATTTGCTATCTCAGTCTTCCACAAGGCATTTCAACTGCCAGCCATTGTGCGAACAAGATTTTTAGTGGGACAAGATACTGTCTGAAACATCTGGTTTTAGTCCAATGAATGGCTGGATTCTCCTCTTTGTTCTACTGTTACTGCCCCCCTATGAAGCATCTAATAAAGCCCGAGAATATCATGTATGTATTTAGAACACCCAAGTTTTCCTAGCAAATCTTAGGCACTCCTTGCCCTTCCTTCACTCTTGCACAAAGTATGGAAGATGCCCTTGAATTCAGACTAGTAATGGTAGTCCTGACCAAAATGCTAACACCTCACTAACACTGAATGAACAATTCAAAGGGATAAGGGATGGCTACTTTAGCCCAATGTATAGAGGGGGAAACCCATTATATAAATTTAACATAGATGATGAGTCTATTAGAAAATGAATGAGTTAGGAACTCAAATGTAGCCTTTGTGGAGAGAGTGAATTTCAGAGCCTACAGTGGCAAACTGTAGTTATTTGGATTATTTTGGAGAAAAACCTCCACAGCAAAATAATTTATTTGATGAATTTGGCTACTTCTACTGAATATATTCCAAAATAATCTTTCAGTTTTCCATTTTATTTTATTACATATAAAACCAAAATGTAATGAAAGGGCATTTATCCAGCTATCCAATACAGTGGCCATGAACATTCTTTTTTTTTTTTTTTTTTTTAACATTCTTTATAATTAGCACAACCTGCCTTATTCACAAGGGCCATGCCATGATTTCCAATCAAACTCTAAAGATACTGAAATCAAGTGTCCCTACTGCTTGTTTAGGGATGCTAAAGTCCATTGACATTTCTTTTAAATACAATGTCTGCATTTCCGTGGTTTTTTTCTTGTGATCCCTGAGTTTCATTTCACTGATGCAATTCCTAGTTTAATCTGTTACTATCACCAGATTATACTTTATGAAAACCTGGGGGAAAAATAAATACTTTCATAAACACATGTACACACAGTTCTCTAACATCCACTGATAGCATTTCAGACAGGAAGGATTTTTTTATTGAAAATCAGTGTCAGGCTGCTCTCCCTAAGCTACTCTTCAGCCGACATCTCTCAGTCTATTGTCCAATATAGATTGTAAGACCCCGGGGAAGTGAATGTTGCTGAGTTCAAGAGATTTCTGGAGTTCAGTTAAGCTATCGATAAACTCTTCATGGATTATTCTAGCTCATAGACAACTCCTTTTGCTTTTGTTGTTTTATTTATAACACAATGATGCCACCTCCCTTGTTCTCACCCTAGCAAGCCAGAAGGATAAGAACTGTTAAGGATTTCTTCACCTATCATTCTACCTTTTGGCAACAATTCTGAATTGTTCTTCTGGAGTTCAGATCCACCGGGCTGGCCCCTGACCCGTTGCCTGAAAGTGTGCAGTGAAACCAGAATCAGAGATGGTGCTAGATGGCAGCTTGGAAGGGGAAACGACATGTCTAATAACCAACAGGAATGGCTAGTAATTAGCTGAAATGACAATAATTAACAGAAATGACAAGTCTAATAAATTTTTACTTAAGTGTTGTCACATGGCACTTTGGGTTTTTAGCTTTCCATTTTAAATATTAATCTCAATGGAGTTTACTTTAGATGAAAAGTCACATCAAGTATGGAGATGGAAGTACTTCTATACACACATTCCATCAAATTCTGTTTTATCAATGTCACTTATGCCATGATCAGTAGCGAATGGATTAAGATCTCATATTGTTCCCTTAAATATATATTCTTTTTCTGTGTACCTCATTTATGCAGCTCAAAAACATTCAGCCACAGGGATCAGAGGGAAAGTGGTTGTTTTTAATTTTCTTTGATATCTTCAAAGATAAGAAGGTCTCACCCCTCCTCTCCCCCCCCCCCTTCAGCAACAGACAAAGAAGGTTAAATCTTATTAGCATGTCCTATATAGCTAGTTGTAACCTAAGTGACCTGTCATGGCACTAAATGCCTACTAGAACTTTCTCTGTACTTGCAAGATGGAAATTTTATGCATCAATGCTTTTATGCATGCATCTGATTTGGGAAGTTCACTGCTTTATGGATATGAACATTGTGATCATGTAAATTGATCTACATAATGGGATTTTGTGTGTGTGCGTGCATATATCTATATGGATATGGATGTATGCAAGTGTATTCTAAAAGGAAATATAATACATGAAATGTTAACTTTAATGATATGAAATGCATTAAATTCAAACTACCTTGCATGTGTATGCAGATGCATTATGTCTCTATCATTGTGCTCTGCAGGGATTTAAGGCAGAAAAAAAAATTCATCATATACTCTGATGTGCCATGCTAAATGAGAGTGCAACATGGCCCTATTCTAGGCAATAAATAAGATCCAAGGAAACCAAGACTTACGAAGCTTTTAAGGACAGCCCTTAGCAAAACTGCCATAAAAATGAAATTCTATTCCAGGGCATACAGCTCATCCTTTCAGGTACCCTGACTAAGCTCCTTTTGTCTCTACACTCTCATCTACTGGAAACTAAGAGTTCTAAATTGCAGAGTTCTGATAACCAAAAAATGCATTAAGTTTCCAACTTTCTTCTCACCAAAATTCATTCACCATTGAGTCTCATTACTTCAAGGTCTAAGAGATTTAGTCAGATAAACTAAATGAGCTAAAGCATTAATTCCTTAAAGACTTACTTTTCTCGACAACATAATGCCTTAACCCAGGCCCTAATTCAAATTATCTTTAATGAAGCTTGTTTTGGTAAACCTAATCCTTGAAATTAATTTCAGGCCTATGGTACTCTAAGAGGGTTGTATTCTGTACATCGCCCTCAAAACTGTGTCTAGTCTGCTCCTAAATGTCCTAAAGCAATCTGGTCATTCATTTTTCGAAGCTGGATTCAAATTGCCCAGCTTTCTATTTGTCATCATCATCAAAGAGTAGACACTTAATTCATATTTAATAATTATGCTGATGCAGTAGATATTGACAATTTTCAAATACATCACTATAGATTCATCTGAACTACAGACCTATTCAACACATAAAGAAAAAAAAACTACAACATAGAGGGCAAAATTAAAAAAAATAAGGCAGAAATAAACGGGCTTATTACAGACCTTCTAATTATCCAGATGGCAGCAGAATTAGAAAACCAGTAACCCCGTGGATTCAGCCTCAGAAATCTAGTTGTCATTTGATCAAGAATAATCTTATGTATCCAATCAGTTTGTTCATTTGGTAAATATTTACTTCACATACCTATTAATTATGGAGAAGACTAGGACAAGTAACAACTGGTCTTTTTCCTCAATTTTCTTTTCTAAGCTATGTAGAGTATCAGCATTAAAAAAAAAAAAAAGGAATACATGTTAAATTCAATGGCATAATTGTTTTTCATTTATGACGTTGACCTTATAATTAATTATATAGATAATATTTGAAACTCAAACTATATTCAGGGCAGTCAGGCATATTGAGTTTGACAATGTTCTCCATCCGCCACCAGAAGTGTCTGCCTGGAACTTCAGAATGTGATTGACCCTAAATCCAACCACAGGTGTCATTATAAAAAGACCATATAAGGCACACAAAAAAGGCTACATGAAGATGCAGGCAGAGATTGGAGTGATATAGCTACACATCAAGGACTGTCAAGAGACAAAAGAAGTTAGGGAGAGGCACCAAGGGATTCTTCCCTGTAGGCTTCAAAGGAAGCATGGCCCTGCTGATTCCTTAATTTTATATTTCTAGACTCCAGATCTGTGAAGGAATAAATTTCTGTTGTCTAGAGCCATTCACTTTGTGATAATTAATTATGGCAGCCCCAGGAAATTAATACAGTTGATATGTTTAATTGTTTTTGATAAATGATGCACACCAAATACCTGGTCCAGAAATTGGGATAGGCAAAGTTTCAGCCTAACTTTTGATCAACCTAGGAAACATATTTATCAAGATATATGTATATGTAATAAATTTATTACAAATGCAATTATCTTTTTCCTGTTTATAGTTGCTTAGAGGGATCCCTGGGTGGCGCAGCGGTTTGGCGCCTGCCTTTGGCCCAGGGCGCGATCCTGGAGACCCGGGATCGAATCCCACATCGGGCTCCCGGTGCATGGAGCCTGCTTCTCCCTCTGCCTGTGTCTCTGCCTCTCTCTCTCTCTCTGTGACTATCATGAATAAATAAATAAAATCTTTAAAAATATATATATATATAGTTGCTTAGATGTTAATTATACTTATTAGTCTAGTCAGTAGATGCTAGGTTACATTGCAATAATAAAAATCTCAGTGTTTTGAAAAAAAAAATATTATTTCTTGCTTACATACCCTTAGAGTGAGAACAAGATACTCTTCTCTGCTTTTTCCTCACTCTGGAGCCCTATCTAAAGGGGAAATAAAAGGTCTGGAGGATCTAGAATTCACACTCAAATATCTTATTTCCACTGACAACCTGTTGGAAAGAACTGGACACATTATTCAACTAACAAGAGGTCAAGAAAAGCAATCCCACCATGATCCCAAAGGTAGAGGGCAAAAAGAACAGCAAACATGGCCACTGCGTCATGCCCAGTGTACTCTCAGATTCTTGAGACTCTTGTTTTTCCATGCTTCTACACTTTTGGACAGTATGGTAATCAAGTTTTTTGGTTGATGTATTGATGGATATTATTTTGTCAAGCTAATTAATCAAGAAGCATATTTTAAATGACCAGATGAAATAGGTTTCTATTTTGTATTTGGTCTTATGATTCTCACTGCCTTAAAGCTGAATTTGTTAATATACTGCCATTATAGGAAATATCAAGAGGAATTCAGGATATCATAAAGAAACTGATATGCAACATAATAAACCTGGTATTCCCCCCACCCCCGCATTTATTACTTCACATTTAGAATTTTTGCAATTGCAGTTACTTAAAGGATGAGAAAATTAGATGCATTTCTAAAAACAGAAATGATATTATTATGGGGATATGTGAGAAAATTAAATAAATTGAGTTCCAATAGCCAAGAAAAAGTTAAAAGGTGATTTGATGGCCTTCCTTAATTTATGACTGTCTTTGAACAGTGATTTTCTGAAGAAGATGCTGCCTAGTGGGTTTTCAAAATTATTCTGTTGTGTTTGATTTTTAACTATAACACAGTATGGAGAAATGTCTTTAAATTAGTAAAAGTAGCAATTCGGGTGAAGGTCTTAATAAATAGCATCGCCACAACTGGAGCACCTCTGAGACAGCAACTGGGCTGGTTGAAATCTCACTAATCTCCTTTCATGAAGATGGCGCCAAAGGCGAAGAAGGAAGCCCCTGCCCCTCCCAAAGCTGAAGCCAAAGCAAAGGCTTTGAAAGCTAAGAAAGCGGTGCTGCAAGGCGTGCACAATCACAAAAAAAGATCAGTCAGTCCGTCACCTACATTCCGATGACCCAAGACCCTATGTCTCTCAAGGCAGCCCAAATATCCTCGAAAGAGCACCCCCAGGAGAAACAAGCTTGATCACTATGCCATCATCAAGTTCCCCCTGCCTACTGAGTCAGCCATGAAGAGAATAGAAGACAACAACACACTTGTGTTCATTGGGGATGTCAAGGCCAATCAACACCAGATCAAACAGGCTGTGATGAAGCTCTATGACATTGATGTGGCCAAGGTCAACACCTTGATCAGGCCTGATGGAGAGAAGAAAGCATATGTTCGACTGGCTCCTGACTATGATGCTTTGGATGTTGCCAAAAAAATTGGGATCATCTAAACTGAGTTCAGCCGGCTATAAATCTAAATATAAATTTTTTCACCATAAAAAGAAAAAAAAAAAAGAAATCTCTCTAATCTCTTGGCAGGAACTCTTTAAACTCTTTACCTCCCTTAACTGACATGCATACCAATACTTCCACTTGCTAGTCCTCTTTCACTGAGGTGTATAAGTTTTTTCCTACTCCCAAGTCCCAAGCCATTTTATCACCCGAGCTGATTATGAGCTGTCTGAACTGGATCGGCATCTTTCCCTAAATTTATGCCAAATCCTGGTTTTTATTTGGCCAATGAGTTCCTGGTTAAGGTGACAGCTATTTACACAAGCAACACTTTTAAGTTTAAAGTATGATACCTTTCAGAAAAAGAAAATAGTTAAATTAAGGCTTGAAGACTTCAAAGAAATGAAAGTATAATATGAGAATGATAAACAGAGATAGGCAGATTTTATGTGTGTTTCCCTCTCGGATCATACTGCATGGCTGTCATCTTTGGTATATCTAGGTAAGATCTGGCCTTTTATTCTCCTTATGGAATATGCTTTGAGGACCTCACAGATTCACCATGTAGTAAGGTAAGTTGAAAATGCTTTTTATCTTGATTTTTACTGTTCAGCAATGAATGGTCAGAACAGTTGAGAGCTAAAAATGTTTTTGACAACACAAATTGTATGATAACACTCATTTAGCTATGGTCCTAACTGAAGAAAAAAATATTATTAGAATTTTTTCTTTCTTTCTTTCTTTCTTTCTTTCTTTCTTTCTTTCTTTCTTTCTTTCTTTCTTTCTCTCTCTCTCTCTCTCTCTTTTCTTTTGTGGAAGCTGAGAAAAATTAAGGCCATTCCACCTCAAGTTTAGCATTAGCACAAGTACAGCCATCTTAGGCCCCTGTGAATAAGAGCTGAACTTTACAGGAAAAACTGCAGAATGTGCTCGGCAGGGAATCCCATATCATATTAGGAAGACAACAGAGCTCAAGCCAGTGGCAGAAAGTCCCATATTAGAATGAGAACAGAGCTCAATGCCCTGGAAAGCCCCATATCAGAATGTAAACAGAACTTGAGAAATTCCTCCACTCCTTCTGAAAATCCCCTAAACCAGCCCATAAAAAACCCAGCTGTAACCCACTTTGGGGTCCAAGTCCCTGCTCCACTGTGTTGGGTATACTTGGACCCAAGTTCGAGCTTGCTAATAAACCCTCGTGTGCTTGCATTGGTTTCGGCTCCTTGGTGGTTTCTCAGATTCACAATCTTGGGCACAACACTTTTTCTTTCTTTCTTTCTTTCTTTCTTTCTTTCTTTCTTTCTTTCTTCTTTCTTTCTTTCTTTCTTTCTTTCTTTCTTTCTTTCTTTCTTCTTTCTTTCTTTCTCTTTCTTTCTTTCTTTCTTTCTTTCTTTCTTTCTTTCTTTCTTTCTTCTTTTCTTCCTCTCTCTCTCTCTCTCTCTCTCTCTCTCTTTTTTTTTTAATGGGACCTTGACCTGAACCTTTACAGCTCTGTTAAGAAGCAAAAACCTAGGTTTTAGTAGGGCATGTCAAGAGTACAGCTTTTTATGTGGAATCTAAAAAATAAAATGAATGAACAAAAAACCCCAGAAACAGATCCATAAATACAGAGAAAAAACTAGAGGTTGCCAGAGTAGAAAAGGGGGAGATATGGGCAAAATGCGTAGAGGGGAGTGGGAGGTACAGACTTCTAGTTATGGAATAAAAAATTCACAAGGATGAAAGGGACAGTATAGGGAATATAGTCACTGAAATTGTAATTGGGTTATATGGTGATAGTAGACAGTAGCTACATTTGTGGTGAGCATAGCATAATATACAGATTTGTCTAATCACTAGATTGCACACTTAAAACTAACGTAACATTGTTTTACAACTGTACTTCAAGTTTTTAAAAAAAAGCATATAATCCCGGAAAAAAAGAGTTTTTTAGGCTTCTATGTGTACCTCTGTAAGAACAGGTACATCTCACAAATACCTGTGTTTCTGAGGTATTGCCATACTCTCCATTTGTGTAAAGAAAAACATTTTACAAATAAAATAAAAAGCATTTCTATTGCTTTGTCGCCATCAAAATAGCATATTCATTTATAGCAGTATCAGGGGAAAGTAGAATGGGGAGGCAGGGTTTAGAGGTCAGGTCTCTGGAAACCACTCTCTTCTATGTCATTTACTGCTAAAATGACCTTTGTCAAGTCATTACAGTTCCCTGGGGTTCACTTTCCACCTTCTTCAATGGCTAGATGTAATGAAACTGCTATTAAAATAACTTAACTAAATATCACTTACAGGATATTTTATCCCCTTCATTCATTCCTGTATCAGGGAGTAGTGACTAGGGACAATATCAAATACATTTAGTATTATATTTAAGAAATATTTTAGACCAGAAATTTTCACTTTTTTAATTTATTCTGTATTAATCTATTCAGATGTTTATATATATTCAACCTTTACCTTCCTATGTAATTTCTGGTGTTTTACTTTATTTCAGGTGGGTGAAAATACTGTTCTTCCCACTCAGTTTTTATGATCAATATGGTAAAGGCATATATTTCTAGAGGTATAAATTCCAGACTCTGAGTGTCCCATTTAATTTGACACAAATTCTATAAACTTTAGTTACCTGCTTTTCTAGCTTGGAGGAAATTAAAATTAGAAAATTCTAAGAAACTTTTCAGAAACATCGAATGAAACACAACTAACCTCAATCCAGGAAAACAAAAGTGTTTCCTGGGGGTAGGGGTGGGGCTGAAATGTTTTAAAATGCAGACAAGGACTGAATTTCATAATGTACGATTTTGTTTTGTGGATTTATTTATTAAAATAAATGGATTTTATATTTAAAGCATATGCAAGTCATTATTTGAAGCTACAAATGCTGATAAGACATAATCCATTTATTTACCCAAAGAAATTCAATTGGGAAATAAACCTAGACATAATACAGACACAATGAAGTGTTTGTGGGTATGCTGAGTATAGCCTTACTTTTGGAAGTGCTAATGGATGCAATCAGACTTGAGGTTCCTAATTCCAACCCAAGTTTTATGCCATGGGCCATTTTTATAATCAAGGTCTTACAATGGGTCTTGGATAAGGCAGCAGGAAAGTCAATGGTACGTAGAGGATAGGATATGAAGTGTCAGAATTTCATTGGTCTTAGTGACAAGAACTGCTCAAACATGACATGTAAGCTCAATGCAAGCAGAACAATGGGCAGAAGGCAATTATGTTGTTAGTAGGGATGCTGTGCAAGACTTCTCAGAGATTGTTCCTCACTTTTCTGGACCAAGAAATGATGAGGATGTCAAGGGGTGCTAGTTTGATGTCATTCCTTAAGTGGGAGTGTTGCCAGGGACTTATCTCTGGACATTAGTGAGCAGAACTGTTGTTTATATAGGTCCTGATTCCTATAAGTGAAGAACTCAAGAGGCACCTGGGTGACTCAGTCAGTTAAGTGGCCAACTCTTGATTTCAGCACAGGTCATGATCTCAGGGTTCTCGGATTAAGCCCCACATCTGGCTCTACAGTCAGCAGGGAGTCTGCTGGAGATTCTCTCTCTCCACTCCCCCTACCACTCCCCCTGGCCGTGAGAGCTCTCTCTCCTTCTCTAAAACAAATAAATCTTAAAAGAAAAAAAGAACTCATGTTTGATGGGCATGTGGAAGAAAGTTATGCAGATGCTAGATGCTAGATGCCCAGTTAAACAAGGAAAGTTTCTTTAAAGCAAAACCTCTACTGCAGTATCTTTTGTCCATCGTATTGAAAACTGTGAGAACAATAGTTGAATCTTAAATTCATGAACACATTGAAAAGGATTTTTTCAAAATAGAAAAAGGCAGGTGCATCTATGAAGAGGCTTATTTTGGTTCGGGCATCTCCTTACTTGGCATTTTTAGGGGTACAAACCGTATGGCATAAAGTAGTGTCTACAGGTAAGAAATGAATCAAGGAAACATGAGCAATGAGTCAGTTTATCTTATACCTGTCTAGGTTTTCCGTGGTACAAAGGTCATGAGCAGTTCCAGTAAAAAGTCATTTAATCAATGGTTATTAATTAGAAAGGAAGTGCCATAACTGGCTGGGAACCCATCAAAAAGTGTGGATTCGGTATTTAGAAAGGATCCTTTAGTAGGTGGAGTATAAAATTTGAATTTATTAAAAACGAACAGAAAACAAGAAAATAAAATCTCTCTCAATAAAACTGTTCTCCTCTTCCTCTAGATTTTATAATATTGTTACTAAAGTAGATGTGGTATAGTTCAGACTCTGTAAAGTCCATGTGCAGTGAGTGTCTCAAGGTGCAAAGGATTAATAATAATAAAGGAGAGGTCTATGAGAAAAACAGTTTTTAATTTGGGATGAAGGAAAAATCAGTGCGGTCCTGGTTGTGAGTTGTCACACATCCTGGAAAGAGTGATTGCAATACGGAGGAGATATTTTCTTTGTTTTCCTGTTTGTTTTTCTTTTGCTTGTGTGCATGCATATACACATACATATGCATGCAAATTCATGGCATAGAATCCCAGATAATTCTCTCCTTGTTTAGAATGTTCACTATTGAGCCAGTCTTGAACCAGTTTTAGTTTCTACCAGGATGTATCATCCTACTCATCACCAGGCCAATAAAATCTCACAGTTAGCTAGTCAGATAAATCCTTGTCTTTTTTGCATTAACTTAGAACTCTAAAAGGAGCACCTTATAGATAAGGGGGATACAGGTAATATGAGATTGCCTCATTAGAGCGCCATTAACGCATCTCCTACTACGGGGCTCTGTTAGGATGTCTTCTCAATCTTTTCAGTTACATCTGAGACAAGAGTGACTGGTTTTGTTCAGCCAATTTCCCACAAAGAGGAAGCAACGTGCTATTTTGGTGTGCTTTTTGTTTGTTTGCTTTTTTATTTTTCACTTTTCCAGAAATGTTGTTGTTTGCTTTATAAAAGTCAGTGCGTGTGCCAGCCCAAATAGGGTAAAAGCAGGCTGTCCGGAGGTGCAGAAGCTGAGTGGCAGACTAGCCCTCTTCACCAACTGAATCACTTACTCCAAGCACAAGCGATTCAATTTTGTGCCTCAGCAAAACTGCAGATTACTACATGCTGTAGACCAGTGGGTTTCAACCCTGGCTGCAAATTAGAATTCCCTAGGGAGGTACTTTTAAATATCGATGCTTAGCAACCCCCCACACCTGTGGAATGAAGCCAGATTCCTTCAGGTTGTGTCGCTGGGATGTGTGTGCCTGTGTGTGTGTGTGTGTGCGCATGCGTGTTTATATGTGTGTTCATGTGGACATCTCTGAGCATATGTCTGCATGTGTGTTTACATGTATATGTAGTAGGTATATATGTGTACAGGGCCAGGGTGCTTGGGATCCCAGAGGATTCTTATACACGTGAAGGAATCAGGGTTGAGAGTCAGAGATGTATAGGTCTTTATAACTCCTTGACCCAAATCTGAAACTATCAAATTTATGAATAAGGGAACACTATAACTTAATAAGAAATGAAGAATGCACGGTTAATAGTCTCTAAGAAAATAAAGTTACATAATGAGTATTTTTAATGACTAGATGACATCTTCATTTCTGCACAGAGAGACCAAAAGGGGACTTGAACCAAGGCTAAAGTTTTTCTGAAAATGTTCGCCTGTGTCCATCCTAATACCTGAAGACATTAAGAATCGGCACCCCCACACTCCACACCAATACCATACCACAGATAACCTTATCCTGAAAATGTTTTGAATTTGGAATGACAAATCATCATCACCTTAGCCTGAGAAATATTTTAGCAATAGATTTCAAATCACATACATTTAAGGCACAGTTTTTCACAGAATACTTACCTTTACTACATATTTATCTCGTATTTATACTTACACATACAACCTGTGTGCAAAGCTTGCTAACGAGCTGAGAGAGAATCTTTGCCCACGGAGCAATAAAAGAGAATCAGTTCTGGGTAAATTTGGATATCTTGTCTTCCAGGATCTTCTAATTCTTCCTATGTCCTACACAGCTTCTGTTCCAGGAGAGTTTTCCTTGGGCGGCTAACACCTTGCCTCAAGGTCATTATCACCTCTCAGTAGTTACAGGACTGCATTATGCACCTCGAAATGGCTCCTTAATTTGTTTATCTAAGTACAGCTTTTCTCCTTAACCTCAGAGTCTTTGTGTGGCTGTTCTTTATCAGGCCTGATATTCTCTGACGTCCTATAGCTGCAAGGAGAGTTATATATGTCAGAGAGGATCATGTCTCAATTCCACCTCAGCTGAACATTGGTTTCTCCCACGGAACACATTTCATCACCTACTTTGCAAATTTTATACCCTTCTGGAAACACTGGTATTCCACCTGCCTGCAGTGGACACTGCAAAGGTTCTAGTTTCACTTAGGAATCTATTTTAAGATCATCAAGTGATTGACCAATCTCTTTAATATTTAGAAACATGATTTCCACATCACCAGTAAGTGATGTAAACAGGAAATAGGAAATACTTTGCAAATTACCTTTGTGGTTACTTTGCCTTAAATAAAATGATCTTGTTCACGCAGACTCCATTCTGTGGAAAAGTCACCTCTCCCTCTATCACCATCCCTCCAAAAAAGCAAATTTGAGACAGAGCAGGCTGCCAGACTGCCACTTCTACTACTGTCTCCTCAGGCCACAGGCACAATATAGCTATGTAACTAGTTCACGTGTTTATATAAACACTTCAAAACACCCAATCAATCACTTCTTTCTAGCCAGCACTTTTCTTAGGGAAGTATATGCCCCTGACCTAGTGGAGACTCAATGTAACTCCTTTCTTTCATGAGCTCAGGGTTTAATGGGCCAAACACAACAATGGCACAGATGAGCAATTTCAAGGAGTTCTCATTATAACCAGGATCCGCGTTACAGAGATTCAGAGGACACATGTCAGAACACAACTCCTGCCTTTAAAGGTATTTTTTTTTTATACAAGTATTACAAACAACGAAGCACACAAGGCTGACAGCTTTCTAAAGGTCAAAAAAGGTTATGATTCTCCTTCTAACTGTAAAACTCAGTATAAGTAGAAATTTAAGTTTCTATCTTCCAGAATGTTAACTTCAGTAACAGTACATTCTATTAAAATCTACACAATAAACCAGTCCATAATCTCTGGTCTGGGAGAGTAAGATCAGAGACTTTCTGGACATATATCTCCTTTTAATTAAATCAATATATAAATATATTTTATATTATGTAGTGCTTTTCAAATGCTTCCATTTCTCAGTTGTTCCCTGTACATATGCCACCTCTATCCCCCTCCCTTGTTTCTTGCCGATTCTTCTATAATCAGTCTCCTTGTTTTTTACTGAAAACCACAAATGAGAGCTGGGATTAGTGAAGTGTGCTTTAAGACCAGGAAGCTCTATCAGGAAATACAATCTGTCCTCCACAGACACAATATCTGTGGAAACAAAACAAAAAATTCTTTACTGAATCAACACTAACCACAGCATAGCCTGCATGGGGGAAGCAGACACACATTATCACAAAGGCTAAGGAGCATAAAACCACTGAGCCTGCAGTTGCAGGGTCATAAAATCTTGTTTTCTATTTGAAAAGCATTTAATGCTGGACATTTTGAATGCCTCATCTCAGAGAAAGCCTGGGTACAAGGGACTGAATAATTACATCTTGCAAAAGATGGGGAGTCATCATGTCAAAGAAAGCAGATGGTCTCCCCATCATTCCAATACCCCAAATCCAAACAAGCTCAGTGCGTTTTGACAATCCGACAGTCGATAGAGAAAAAAGCATTTCACTCTTAATTCTAAATAGAAGCAAGGGCCTGAAGATGAACACAGGGCTCTTCCAGGAATCGAAATGTAAACTCCCATCTCCACTGGGGTTGAGGGGATGGGACCAGACTGCCCACCCAGAGTGTGCCATATCTATTGGTACTAAATAGAGCTTAACAAAATATTCCAAATGGATCGCAGAGTTCAGGCTCATTAGAGGCAGTATATCACTTTCCTGAGGAGAATAGTTGGAGGTTGGTATTTAGAATGCCTGTGAATTCGTTGGTGCGTGGGAAAGGTGTCCTAAAATATTACTAGAATTACCACCTGGAGTATGCATCAAATCAAAGATCAGTCTGTATTTAAGTTGGTTAAGTTGGTTAAGATCACCAGTTACACACAAGCATGTAGATTTGTAAAATTTCTCCTTCTGACAATTAGTCAACCTCTTAGAGATATTTCTCAGCACTCAAGTAAAGAATTAGGACTATTATCCAGAAACTCTAGGTTAACATTCTTGGTTCCAAATGAGGACCAAAATGATAAGTTAATTGAACTGTACTGGAAAGGACAGAGGATGAGAAAACGATGTTGGATTTGTCCTTTTGAAATTGCCATTTCAAGATTTAGAGGTGTGTGCCTCCATTTCCTAACATGGAAAGGAACTAATAACATCTGTTTCATCTACAGGTATTAAAATAATGAAAATAAAATGAAGAAGTGAAAGTTTGTAGCAAAAGCACAAAATGGCTGTTCAGTGTAAAACTGACACAGTCCTAATTTTAGGCTCCTTTTTTAATCTCTCACTTTCTTCCTAGGCAGAGGCATCCATGCCTGTGGCTCCTGCCACCGCAAAGATGCTGAGAAGTCCCAAGGCCTTTTCTAAGAAAGACTTATTTTTAAATACAAATATTCCACCCCTACTCCAGAGCCTCACTTTAATTTTAGCATCCTCACCTCCACCTCCATGCATCCATCAACCTGCCAGGCCACTGTCACTCTTACCTATGGCAGGAGGGAGATGGGACAGAGGGGAAAGGTTGTCATTACACACTAAATACAGTTTTATTTTATTTTGCCCTTGTTTACTTTTTTATTTGATTTTCTTATTCCCTAGAGGTAAAGGTTTGACATCACCTTTCAAGATAACGTAATTCACAAGAGCTGGAGTTCATAAGGGGACTCTTGGTTACATTAAGGTAAAACAAACATATTCTCAAATGAAGCACAATTTGTTTTGCATTTATCGTAAAACAGTGCCTTCATTCAGGCTGAGTTATATTGCTGAACATTTGTTTTTTACTTCGAGAAATTTGTTCATTTTCTGGGCCCAGATGCCATTCAGTAAAGACCTCAAAAATCTGTCTCTCCTGAAAGAAGGTTGACAGTAGACTCTGTCACAAGATAGTGAGGTGGGGTCTGGGCTGGGGATCCAGGAAGCACCCACACTGACTTCAATCCAACCTGTTTACCAAGGAATCTCATTCCACTTGAGTCTAAGATGAGATTATTTTATTTCTTTTAAACATTATCTCAAAACATGCTAGGTTGAAACCCCTCCTCCTCTCTCCAACCTTTTAACAACATTCTGGAAAGATCCTATTACTTTCCATCTATTTTAAATATCAAAATTGGTCAGTCCACATGAAAAGTTCCATCTCTCTCATATGATGCTGAATGCTTTCCTCTGCTTCTGCTGGCTTAAGGACTGGCTGGCACTTTTCAATTTCTTGCCATTGTCCTTTTCTTAAGGACTAGCTCCTCACAAATGAAGGACAAGGACAAAACAATGAAGGATAAGGACAAATGTCCTTTATCTTATCTTACTGGGCATAATTTTAATCCTTTTCTGCTGATATCGCCTGCTTTTCTGCCTACCTTTGACCCATCACCTATGATGGCCTGTGTGCGGCAGGTGTCCGTGCTATTCACACTCCTGGAGCCCAACTGTGTAATGCAAGGGACTAATACAGCCTCCAGATCAATTAGAACACTAGGCAGCCTGCATGCTCTCTCTGCCCTAGGTTCTCACTTACTTTTTGCAACATGGGACTGTTCATTCAGAGGACAGCTCTGTTGCTGCCACCTTCACTCTTGCTTCCACAGTGTTTTGCGGTGTCCGTTTGACCTAGAGGTAAGTCATCTTTGCCAAGCCAACTGATATGAGCCAAGCTTGCTACATTTACTCTGTCTGCCTCCTCTCTTCAGTTTACTTTTCTTCCACTGGGGTAGATAGTCATTTGACTACCTCTGAAGATATCCAACATAGAAATGAGATCTAGTCTCCCCCTCTCACCAGTATCTCTCATCTCTTCATTAGAGATTCTCTTGGGCCTCCATGCACACACTCCTCATGAAAATAGTGACTCTCCCCTCAATACAAAGCTCACTTACAGAGCCTGGGTGAGATGAAGACAGCAGGGTAGATATATATTGTAGGAGGGTCAGCTGTGCTAACTTTTAATAAACCCTGGGAAGCTCTATCCTCAGTTGTTAGTGGCTTTTTTAAGATGGTGGTTTTCTTACCACATTTTTTGTTTTCAGGTGTATAAAGTACTTACATCTCACATCAATTCTTTGGAGTCTGCACTCTGATACCTCTTGCTTCCTCACTAGTCCAGTTCCCATAAAGCAGCCAGAGAAGGCCCCTTAAATTCCACAATAACACCCAGCAAAATCAGGCACCTCCACCGCCTCTCTGAGGAATGTCACTTTAATTCTTCTTCTCTTTTTATGTTCTAATTATCTCTATATTTATATGAACATCACTCTCTCTAGATATGTAGATATAGATGCAGACACTTTTTGTTTCCCAAATTGCTTATTATGTACAGTTTGCTTTCTTGCCTCAAGCTCTCCTGCCTGGACTGTTCTTTTAGGAACCACTAGCCCACCACAAGCACCACTATTATTGGTTCACCTTAACCACGCCCTCTAGCTCCAGCCAAGGTAAGGTGCTCACAGGCAGCTAGGGATTAATGACCAGTGCCTGCCTTAGTCCCATTCATCTGTAAGTTTTCAGGTTAACGACACTCTTTAAGGTGCTTCTCTGTCTTTGTGATTAAGTTAGTTTGCCCCCTTTGCCCTTTTATAACTCTCATCATACTTGAAATTACTTGCTCACTGACTATGTTCTCTGTTAAATTATATGGTTCTTGAGGACAGGGGTCAATCTCATGGATCTATCTTGTTCACGGGTATATCCTTACTACCTAATGCATTTCCCTAACAGCTACTTATTTATTAAGTGAATTGATAAATGTATGGAGAATGGAAATACTTGTCATTAATTTTTATTAGATTTAGCAAATGATTGTTCAACCCTTCATTTGAATCTGCCCTTGGAGCTGTGAGGAACCTTATCGACTCTATCCTTCTCCACCTCTATTGATTTGGCTGCATATTCTTGGTTTCTATCCAGTCAGAGTCTGTTTGAGATTGCCACTGTATCCTCATTTCCATCTGTACTGAAGAGGCCGGTGAAAACACATATTTTTAAAATCAACAGAAAGTGAGTTTTACATATTTTTAAATTAGATCTCTTTGAAGTGAACATTTTTTTTTTTTAATGAAATAGTGCTTTGAGCTCCTAATGTCTTGTACATCTTAATTTTAGCACTGCCTACAGTGCATTTTTAAATGCTCTTTACAGGACAGTTTAAGTGGCCAAACCTAACATCAATCATTGTCTCTAAGACAAAATCTTAGTTTTTAAACTTTCCTCATATGTGTGCTTGTTTAGTTTTTAATGCTTAACTTATAATGAACCAGAATTTTTCTAATTGCTTCTGACTTAAAACAATGAAGTTCTAGAGAATGATTACCCTCAGCATATTTGTGCAGATGAAACATTGGCAGCACTCAAGAACCTTCTATCTGGTTCCCCATCACATTACGCTCATCTCTGGACCACACCACCACTGGCATAGTTAGTGCATCCTTCCACATTACATCACATTTCTTTGTTTTCTCTTTTCCTCTGGCATTTTTACTTAGCTAACCTGTCTGCTAATAGTACAAAGCCAAACCTTACTACTGAGGAGACTCAGAGGCCAAATACATCTTCCCCCTTATTTTATAGATCAGAGACCTAGATCCCCAGGACAATGTGATTCTCCTGTAGATCACAACTAGTCAAGGGAAGAGTCTTGGCTCTAATATGGGGCTTCTCATACCCAGGCGAGGGCTCTTTCTACTATAAAACACGTGCATATTAAGTCAAGTATTCTGGAAGTAATTTACCATATTTGTTAGCTAACTAAATTGCAGATTAAAGCTGAAGGACTTGAATCACTTTAGTTCAGATATTCAAATCCCACTAATCAGTAAATGAAGTACACACAACTGAGGACCAGAGATGGGGGAAAATACCCAATTATAAAAATATTTGTAGGGGCACCTGACTGGCCCAGTTGATAGAGCACTTGACTCTTGATCTCAGGGTTGTGAGTTCAATCCCTGTGTTGGGCATAGAGACTAAAAACACTGTAGATAGCACAACTGAATAATTTCGGGGAAATCAGACAAAATTTTAAAAAATAATAAATCTTTCACCCCACTTTTTTTTCAGTCTGTTGTGTTTTTGGTTTGATTTCACTTCAGAGTGTTCAACTCCCCTGCCCTCACTTGGTCTTCAGAGAAGCCATCAGAATGCAGCACCAGGCTTCTCCCCCTGTCTCTCTTGCAGCTGCAATCCCACAAAGGTAATCATTCCCCAACTGTCAGAGAAATCCCTCCTCCCAGAAACGGTAGCTGGGCGTCTTTCTCTGAAGTTTTGTGGTAGTGGTCAGCTGCTGTCACTAAGGATTAACTGGTCTCAGAATAACCAGAAACATAAATCAAAGTGGGAGCACAAAAGACAGATCCTCCTCACCAAGTCCACGAAGGAAAGGAAATGCGGCCTCTAGACTCTTTCATCTTCTCAGCCACACCCACACGTGGAGAGTCGGCTGCATTAGCACAGTCGTCTTCAAAGGCAGAGGACAGCAAAGCAAGAGGGGAGAAAAAAGAAAAAAAAAATCTTAATGACTAATTGGCAAACCATCTGTCTATATGTGTTATCTCCCTATGTTACCTTCACAATTTTCCTTTTTAAGTTCTCATTGATCTAAGCCTGAAGACATTAAAGGTTGTAATATATTCTGGTCTGCTCATCAGCAAAGTCATCCTAGTGTGTCAGGGCTGGGCAAGCCTGTCGTCCAAAGCCTAGGTTACCAATAAAGAAAACTGAAGGCCAATGGTTTAGATGACTTGGCCAGACTCCTGTATCTCCTTGGAGAAAGAGTCAGGGCTAATGATTCCATGTACTGAGTCCTTCCTCATACAGCCTTCTTGCTAGGACAATGTCTTATTAAAAAAATATCTTCCCTTTACCACATGGTACTTTATGCCTTTATTGCTGCCTTTTCCATCTTCCTAACTTCAGAGTGGAAGCCTTGGTTTCTACCTTCTTCCATCAAAACTTCCGATTAGAAAATGTTTTACATCTGTCTTTCACCACTTAAGATGAATGAGATTCCCCATGCCACCTTCCCTGAGGGTGTGTTCATGTTTAGTCACGTAATCTGAGTTCTGGAATGGAAAATTTTCATGCCTGTTAAAGGGTTTGTCATCAGGGCAGATTGTGGGAAGGGATGCGGGTGGGTTTTTTTTGACACTCTAGTCTCTGAGCTACTAATGTCTATGATTAGTAATAACAGAATTCACACATCACTTCCCTTTCAGAAACCCATGTAGGGGATCGGTTAGTAATTGTAAGATAGGCAAGTTCAGTTTCATAAGGTGATAGCCTGGAAGATCCCTCTAGGTTAGAACAGCATTCACCAGTGTAATGTAGAGTATTCCTACTTTTCCAGAGGACACGGTAAAAGGTTTCTCTATTTCTCATTCTCTCTTTTTTAAAATCTGAATAAATGTATCTTCAGTGTCATTGCTGTTGTGTGCATTTCAGGGTCTCTCTACTCTGCCTCAGACCTCCTGGGGACTCAGAAGAGGGAACATCTGTTTGTCTGTTTTACTCCCTTTTGCAGAACTTGCTAAATAGGGAAGAAGCTAAATTTTTAATGTTCCCGAAGCTCTGTGTGTGAAACGATGATATTGGGTTGCAATTGAAGAAGAGTTTTAAGACAGGCAATTTTATACCAACTTACATAATGCATGCCAAAGTGTGAGGCTGTTATGGAATCGCATCTGCAATTGTGAGCTGCATAATACAGCAATAGTATTTGAATATTATCAGATTGTAAATGGCGGAAATGCAGTATTAAGTGTTTGTGAGGAGTGAATTATGCCCTATTATATCACAGAGACCCTGGGAGCAGTGGAAGCAGCCGGTGAATGGCGGGTTTCTCTGATTTATTAACAGGGTTAGTTCACTGGGATTATGCTTATTTTTATGTGAGGCACCATTATCAGTTCTGAGGCTCTACTCTAAAGAGGACACACACAGAGAGGAGAGATAATAGTTGCATGCCTCCCCTCCTGCATGTCACAGCACCTGGAACATCGGCAATATTTGACTTTCTTTGGAAGCAAGTAAGAAACCTAGAGAAATACATAAAGAATGAAAACAAATCTCCACAAACTAGCAAGAGAGTTTGGGGAAAGCTGGAGATGTAGAAATGGAAATCTCAAGAGGGACATGATCACAGACTGCAAATACCTTCAAGGTAGCATTATAAATGAAGGTTGAAATTATTCACAGTCTCAGATGATGGTAGGAGTAGGTGCAGGGGCCTGGAGCTAAGGAAAAAGCAGCTTGGACCAGATAATAAGAAAAGTTTATAGCAGTAAGAATGACAGAGCAGAGAAATAGGTTCCCAAGAGTCATGGCAGATATTCAAGGAATAGGTTAGGTAAGACATTAACAGGACTGATGGGGTAAAGACAGCCAAATGGATGCAACAAGTGGGGTTTGGTGCTCCTGTTTCTGGAGATATTGCTGAAGTAGTAAATGCAAACATTTTCCCCACTGAATGCTGCTTTGACAATATTCCTAACAGAATCTGTACTCTTGTGTGCCAATGTCATATTTAAGAAGCAAAACCTCCAAGTGGATTGCCAGCTGGAAAGTCTCAATCAACAAATGTGATGACATTTTGTTCCCCTACAAGCATCCCCATCCTTGACTTTGAAACCTTTCCAGGAGAATGTAGGAATTAAAATAAGCTGATGGGTTCAAGAAAGCTTTATTGAAGGAGATGAGCTCTAAAGGACAGGGGATTTAAGGCACATTTTATACTCATTACTTGTAACATGGTCATTCAAAAAAAGAGTTGTGTTAGTAGTTGAAGATTGAAATAAGAAGGAGGGAAGATTGTTGTTCTAGAAGAGCATGCTTCCTGGATGCTCTAATTGTCTTCCAGGTAGATTCAGTAATAAATTGCAACATTTATAGCCAAGCAGCCACTTTAGGTTGTAGGATTGAAACATCAACTTTTCAAGGGTTGATGGTTGTTCCTAGCTGACAATTAGAAGGAATCATTATTTCAACAAGTGATACGAACAAGAAAGTTTTAGAGATATCTCTGTGTCAGTATATAGAGAGTCAGCTGTAACTCCTCCTCTGCAAATTCAAGAGGGCAGATGGCAACAACAACACAGCCTCCCTTTCAACATCACCAATTCAATAGTATCATTAGAAAATGAATCCACACTATACTGGAAGGCCAACTCCATTGGATGAGGAACCATGAATAATATCGAAAATATGGAAAGCAACCTGAGCCATACTACAGATTTCTACAAAAAATCAAAGCAGCTCAAAAACTGGTGTCAGAATCAGACTGGGACAAAAACAATTGCAAAGGAATTTGGTAGGGTGGCATAGTTCAGAACTTCTGCATCTCTCCTCACCTCCAAACCTCTGGCCAGATTGTGAACAGCAGTGGTGCCTGGACCCAGACAACCATAATAAATATGAGCTCCTGGGACACAAAGCAAGATAATGACTGAATGACTGCTAAAACTCTGGGTGAATAGGATGACCCCACACCTAGACCACCTTTCCTTTACTGTAATTCTACCCAGACATCAGTGTAAACTGCAGTGCTATGACCTGGCCCATACCCCACAAAGTCCATGCAAACAGACACAGCATCACCAGAAAGGTAACAGTGGACCCTAAGACAGAATTAAATATGCAACCAAGCATAACTTTGGGAGAACCACATCATGAAAGAAAGGCAGGAAACACAGCAAGTGGAAGAACATATACTCACAGAAATAGTGCATAAACAAACAAGATAGTAAAGGAGATATTATACATATCCTCTGAGAAACACAAGAGGATATTATGATTTTTTCAATCAATTTGAAAACTTGGAAAATGAAAATTTAATTCTTGAAGAAAAATGTGAAAATGAAAGTTGAATGGACTATTCACATGATAAAAAGTGATTTTTATTTTATTTTATTTTATTTTATTTTATTTTATTTTATTTTGCAGTGAGGTGTAATTGAGGAATTTTCCTAAGTCTGATGGAGTATATAGGACCAACACATGAGAGCACATGCAAAGACATTCGGATATATGTTCAGTACTGTTCTAGAAAAAGATAAAAGGAAAATGGAGGAGAAATAGGCAAAGACAACATTTTTTAAAATTTTTCAGGACTGAAAAAAGATCATTTTCTAGATTGAAAGAGCCCACCAAATATTGTGTGACCAAAACAAAAACAAAGAAAAGACTGCAGATAGAAATATTGTGAAATTCTAAAACTCCAATAAACAGAAGGCCCTTAGGGTGTCCTAAGAGAAAGAAAGAATATAAATGAGATTTCAAACAAAGCAACATAGCTTGACCTCAGAGTCTCATCAGTAACACTGGATGTATGAAGTCCATTTTCCACCAGATTCTTAGAGAAAATTATGTTGAACACTATTATTAATTTTTAGGGCAAAATATAGACATTTTCAGATTTTTTTTTGGACAATGGAAATTTTAGTATCCATAATTCAAGTCTGAAAGAATTATGAGCATACATTCTAACAAATAAAATAGATGAATCCTAGAGAAAATAATGGAATTTAAGCAACAGTAGTGAGCAAAGAAATCAATAAAATTTATTGCTAAATATAAATGAGCATTAATTATAAAATATTAACCTGAAAATGGCATATGATATTGATGTTATGTAACATCACTAAACACGAAGCAAAGAGTGACAGGGTTTTTTGTTTGTTTCATTATTCAAGGGCTTGAATATGATCTCATTTCTCCTCTTCTGAGCACGGGATAATAAGGAGATCCTTACTTCTGTGTCATCCTGCTACAGGTTTCATTCTATTTCATTTTTTTAGATGTTTCAAAACATTCATGTTTTACTCGTCTTTATATGTACCATAGCACAAGATTGATTATAAACTCCTTCAGGAAAGTGAGTTTATCCATATATTAATTTAATAGATAATAACTAGCATTATTACATATAGGTAATAACTATAATAATAATATACGTAGTAGATAATCATTAGGATTTTGAAAGTGCTAGTTAGATAAAGGATTTAGTATAGTTTGCTGTGCTGGCTGGTGCAGGATAATCAGAAAACAGAGACGATTATATTAAACCGATAATCATACAAACAAGTCATGATCTTATAAAATAATTTGGCACAGAAGAAAAGAGATCACTTAACAATACAAAAAAATACAGTTGCCTGTCTCTGTTAGCTGGGAGAATTGTCTATCACAGAGACTCACATACAAAAACCTAGACTTTATGAAAAATCCCAACTGAACCTGAGAAAGACTCTCAACTCTCAACTGCCACAAGAGCCCCTTGAAAATATCTGACACAGAATAAATTCACTTCCTTCAGTAAAGGTAAGAAAGAGAAACAAGCCAAGACTGACAGAAAGACATGACAAGGAAAATAGGGGAACGATAACTACCCAAAAAGTAGTGGCCAGGTGTAAATAAAAGGGAAAACCAAACATCTCACCATCAATGAAGAAAGATACTATGTCCAACTCTATTTTGAAACAAATAATAAAGTAGTAATAATAATAATACATTAAGGAAAGTATGGGGCAAGAGTAGGGGGATAGAGATCATGAGGCAAGATAGCTTAATAAATAGAATTTAAAAAGCCACAGAAATGTAGGTAATAATAGAAAGGAACACAGAATATAAGAACATCTATAGGACAAAGACATGAAAGATATAAGCAAAATAAAGTAGAAATAGAAAAATAACTTAAAAGGAAAAAAAGGCAGTAGATGGAGATTCAACCTACACATATTCACAGTCCTTAAAAGAAAAATAAAAAAAAAACAAAAAAAACATAAAAATCAAATATTGAAATATGTAACTTAAAGAAAACTGTCATTTAATTTAATTTAAAAATCATTATTTCTACTTATTAAAAAGTACAACCTATGCCAGGGAATCATCAGAATGATCAAGTTTGAAACACAGCAAGGTAAAGGCACTAGACTTAAAATATGGAAAAATAATCCATATCATGAGAAATAAGCCATAAACTTCTAAAAGGGGGAAACAAAGAAACAAGTAAAGTGGCCCATGAGTTCTCCACAGCCACTATCCATATAAGAAGACAGTAGGGCCACACCTACAAATTCCTTGAAGATAGAAAGTAACCTAAGGATTTTATATCTAGATCAAATTTCAATCAATTATAACATCAAGAGACAAATGGTTTTTAACATGCAAGAATTCAGGAAAGATTGTCTGCTTGAACTTAAGGATTCTACTTCAAGAACATAATTAGTTGAAACATCACTAAGAAGGCTACAGCAGAAATATTGGCCCTGTGTAATGCCTGTAGTTAACTGTGGACCTACAACTCAAACAAATCTGAGAATGAGGTGATGGGACAAAAAACAAAGCTATATGCATGAGAATATCGAAATTACACAACAACATAAATTGAAAAAAGAAAAGGATAAGTAGTGGGGAGACAGAATCTTATCGATGCAAAAGGTAAAAGCTTATCCAAGTAAAAAGCTTGTTTAAAATATAAAAGTAGGGATCCCTGGGTGGCGCAGCGGTTTAGCGCCTGCCTTTGGCCTAGGGCGCGATCCTGGAGACCCGGGATCGAATCCCACATCAGGCTCCTGGTGCATGGAGCCTGCTTCTCCCTCTGTCTATGTCTCTGCCTCTCTCTCTCTGTGTGACTATCATAAATTAAAAAACAAAAACAAACAAACAAACAAAAAATATATATATATAAAAGTAGATGCTAATCAAGAAAACAAAATTAGAGCAATCTGCAGATGAGAAGGAGAGATGCCCATAGTGAACTTTTAATATGCTAATACTTTGAGGCTAATATAAAGATAATAAGAAAAAAGATCCAACTTTTCTTAAATATCTAATTAACACATTTTTTAAAGTAGCACAGATGGGCTTCTGGGTGTCACAGTCAGTTGAATGTTGGACTCTTGGTTTTGGCTTGGTGGTGAGTGATCCCATGGTTGTAGGATTGAGCCCCAAGTCGGGTTCCCCATTGTCTGCTTGAGTTTCTCTCCCTCCCTCTCCCTCTGCCCCTACCCCTGGGTTCTCTCTCTCTCTCTCTCTCTCCACAAATAAATAAATATTTCTAAAAAGGAAAAGTAGCACAGAAAACTACATAAATGGGCTATCTAAAGATAGATATTAAGCCCATAAATGTATATCATATCAATAAATTCAAATTGGTTAAACTCACCTCATAAAATGTGATCAAATGATCACAAAGCAAAATCTCACCCCCATTAAATCCATGATATAGAGAAACCACCACCACATACATACACACACATATAAAAGGAATTCCAAAATATTGAAAATTTAAAAATTGACAAAAATCCTCTAGAAAAACTCTAAGAAAAAGAGAACAAAAGGTCATGATCTTAATATCATACAGGTTTAAGCTGTGACCAAAAATCCCCCAAAAGGTAGAAAAATCACTTTTAACTCCTAAAGAGTAAAATTCACAACAAAAATATAACCAATATAAATATTTATACTCCAAATAGTATAACACAAACTCCTAGACATTACACCAGAACATGCTAGGAGAAATGAGTAAAAACATATTAATGGTGGACTTTGTCACCTTATTCAGCATAGTCAAAGAGGTAATCTGGGGAAAGTTTCATAAAGAGTTTGTTTACAAGGTCAAGGTATAGGAAAACCACTAGAATCCCAGGAATTGCCAGAATCGCAGGGCTCATAACAAGCTTTGACTAGCCCCAGCCTTAAAGTAGCAAGAGATGTAAGCCATTTTCAATATATGAAGGCAGAGACTTCCAGGTAACTAACCCAAAGTCCAGTAGCTTCCTCCTAAGATTTCCCCCCAAATAAGACAAAACATGATGATGTTGAAAATTAATGCACAAATGTAGTATGTTGTGAAAAATGTTATATATTATTGTAAAAATCTTGAATGTTGTGACAAAGTAGAAATAGTGCATTTAATAATGGGAAAAGATGGGAGAGAAACAAACAAAAAATAGAATAAGCTCCTTGTTGTATAGGTTCTAGATGGGAATTTTTTCATACAGAAAAATATTAATCAGAAAATAGGAGTCTAAGAACTTTAAAAAAAGTAGAAATACAAAAGTTACCACTAGAATAAAAATACAAACCTTCCTAAATACAATTTAAAAATCTTATAAGTAATAGAATAAAAATATATATCCCGCAAAGAAAGAAACCCAGTAAATTATGGTAGGGTTGAAATCAAACATATCAGTCATTTTGATGAATATCGCTGGACTCAAATGATCTAATAAAAGATACATATTCAGTCCTATTCAGTTCCCAAAACAAGACCCTACTATAGGCACCACGAAAGAGAGCCTAAGGTCAAGAATCTCAGAAACACTGAAAATGAAGGAGTAGACAGAGGTGTACAAAGGAAGTGGAAGCAGCGAGAGCAGTAATAGCAATCATGATATCAAAAAATCTAGAGTTCAGGACTCTTGGGTGGCTCAGTTGGTTGAATGTCTGCCTTTGGTTCAGGTCATGATATCAGGGTCTTGGGATAGAGACTCGAGCAGGCTCCCTACTCAATAACAGAATCTGCTTCTCCCTCTCACTTTCTCTCTGTAATCTCTTTCTCAAATAAATAAATAAAATCTTTAACAAAGAAATCTAGAATCCAAAACCCAAACCATTAAATGTGAAAAAGAACACTTTTAAATGCCAAAAGCCACTTAATAGTCAAGATATAATGTATATGGATATTTATGCAACAAAGAACACAATGACCACCTTTGTGAAACAAAAAGCATAGGACATACCAAGACCCAGATAGAAACACTAATCATAAGATACACTTGCACATCACTCTAGAAAAAGTAGACACAATAAAGCAAGATACAGAGAGTTTTAGAAATATAATCAATGAGACAGACCTTATAAATATATATTAAACTTTACACCCCAATAAAGCAAATATATTCTTTCTTAAGCACCCATGGCACGTGGACCGAAACAGGTCATAAACTGAGTTATAGAGAAAATGTTGGAAATTTCCATAAAGTAGAAATATAAACAACACTCTGATATCTATGAAATAAAGCTAGACATTATCAACAATGAAACACAAAACCAAATGCCCTGCCACCTGGAAAATTTTAAAGCTTTCTATGAATCAAGTCTTTAGAGAAAAGGGGGCATGCAAACTGAAATTGTGACTTTTTATGAAAAAGAATGGCAATGAAAATACTATGCACCCAAACATATGGAATGCATTCAGAGCAGAGATCAGAGGAAAATTCATAGCATTAAACCCTTTTATCAGTAAAAATGAAAGAATTATGACAACTGACATAAATTCCCAGTTCAAAACAATGGAAAAAGAACAACAAACCAAGCACAGAGAAAACACAAGGAAGGAAAGAATAAAAATGAAAGGAGAAATTAAGGAAGGGAATAGAGAAACAGATCCAACGAATAAATCAAAATCCTGTTTTTTAAAAATAATTCACAAAATAGACAAACCACTAGTTACCCTTCTTAAAATAAAGGAAGAAAACAAAAATATACAAGATAAGACATGAGGAAGGGGGCACAACCATTGAAACAAATTTTTGAACATCACCAGAGACTATATTACAGACTTTTATGCAAAAATATTTGCAAGCCTGGATGCAATGGTGTTCAGGAATAACATATGTGATGCCTGAAGGATTTGGGAGCATTATGACCAAGAAAGATGCTGTTAAATACAACAAATATACATGAGGGAATAAACTGAAGGCAGAGTACTGTCCTCTAGAATTCTTTTTCTGAAATATGAATATATAAATGTATGTTAATCAAGGAAGTTGTCACAAGCTCATACCTATCATCCCTCCTCCTGCCTCCCGCCCCAATCAAACACTATAATCAACATCTAGCCCATAATCCAATCTGACTTCTGAATATCTATCTCTTTGACCCTCTGCATGCTGCACAATAGCCCTACATTCTCCCTTCACCTTTTGTACCGCGAGATGGATGAATGAACACAGGGGCTCTTGTGGGGAAGTCCTACTGAAGGATGGGATGGATTCACCTTGCAAATATGCAAAGCATTAATGACCACTTATGTGAAATTCCCCAAAGGCTGTTCATTAAGCCCAAATCAGGCTTCCTGTTGTGGCTCCTCTGAAAGAGATGACAGGCCACTGTGTCCTAGAAATGGGACTCCCACTGGGAGGGAAGGACATTCAAACTGACTCTGTGCCCTCAGGGTAGGTGTCCCATGAAAGGCCCCATGAGGGGGCTTGACTTTCACATCTGAGTGGTATGAATATATTTGCCTGTCATTTCCATGTTAGTCAGCGTACAGAAGCCTAATTACCACTTTCTAAAGCTACCGTATAATAGTGAAAGTCATTAATAATTGATGAAAAGCTATTGACCAAAATGAAGTGAGTCTTTGAATATAACTAATAATTATTAAACCTTTACTAATATTTACTGAGCATTTACTGTGTGCCAGACATTCTAAATGTTTTATTTCTATTGTCTCATTCAATCTTCACAATAGTTTTATGAGGAAGCTGAAACACAATTTGTATTTGTCCATTCCATGCCTTCAAGGAGATGACAGGTTTTTATCTAATAGGATAATCAGGGCCCCTCCAAGTGTGATTTGTGATTCAATCTGACATCCTGATAATGATTATTTTTTTCTAAAATTTTGTATCATCATTATTTAAAGGGATTCCATGGAATTTGGAAACAGGTTGCAGTGACCTTGGTTACCCTGAGCACACATTATAGGACGTGGCACTGCTGATACATGTTTCTAAAAGGGTGGATATTTGGCAACGCAGTCCACCTTCAACAGATTAGTGATGACTTTGTTTTCTTATTCTCCTATTAAAAATACCATGCCTTATGAAAGACAAATATTCCCTGTCCAAGAAGCAAGAACAAACACAAGAGTCTTCCCAGTTCTAATTCTAAGGAGAGCAGGACAATGGAGGCTCCCTAACCATGAATTTGTTAATTTTCGTGATTCCAGGTAAAAAGTGAAAGAGGGCGTCATTCATTTCTGATCTTTATAAGAAAGACATAGAGCAGATATTTGAAACTCTTAGCCCAATTTAGTATTGAAAAAACTTTTCATCATTGCTCATGCACACTTTTTATCTCCCACACAGTTTATCATAA